>NW_027618847.1:0-59832 GCF_964187855.1 Myxine glutinosa | reverse complement strand
CTAACACAAGTGCGAAAAGTGGTTTTTCAACACTAACACAAGTGCGAAAAGTGGTTTTTCAACACTAACACAAGTGCGAAAAGTGGTTTTTCCACACTAATACAAGTGCAAAAGTGGTTTCCTGCACCAACACAAGTGCGAAAAGTGGTTTTTCAACACTAACAAAAGTGCGAAAAGTGGTTTTTCAACACTATCACAAGTGCAAAAAGTCTTTTTTCCACACTAATACAAGTGCAAAAGTGGTTTCCTGCACCAACACAAGTGCGAAAAGTGGTTTTACAACACTAACACAAGTGCGAAAAGTGGCTTTTCAACACTAACACAAGTGCGAAAAGTGGTTTTTCCACACTAATACAAGTGCAAAAGTGGTTTCCTGCACCAACACAAGTGCGAAAAGTGGTTTTTCAACACTAACACAAGTGCGAAAAGTGGTTTTTCAACACTAACACAAGTGCGAAAGTGGTTTTTCAACACTAACACAAGTGCGAAAAGTGTTTTTTCCACACTAATACAAGTGCAAAAGTGGTTTCCTGCACCAACACAAGTGCGAAAAGTGGTTTTTCAACACTAACACAAGTGCGAAAAGTGGTTTTTCAACACTAACACAAGTGCGAAAAGTGTTTTTTCCACACTAATACAAGTGCAAAAGTGGTTTCCTGCACCAACACAAGTGCGAAAAGTGGTTTTTCAACACTAACACAAGTGCGAAAAGTGGTTTTTCAACACTAACACAAGTGCGAAAAGTGTTTTTTCAACACTAACACAAGTGCGAAAAGTGGTTTTTCAACACTATCACAAGTGCAAAAAGTGTTTTTTCCACACTAATACAAGTGCAAAAGTGGTTTCCTGCACCAACACAAGTGTGAAAAGTGGTTTTTCAACACTAACACAAGTGCGAAAAGTGGTTTTTCAACACTAACACAAGTGCAAAAAGTGGTTTTTCAACACTAACACAAGTGCAAAAAGTGGTTTTTCAACATTAACACAAGTGCGAAAAGTGTTTTTTCCACACTAATACAAGTGCAAAAGTGGTTTCCTGCACCAACACAAGTGCGAAAAGTGGTTTTTCAACACTAACACAAGTGCGAAAAGTGGTTTTTCAACACTAACACAAGTGCGAAAAGTGGTTTTTCAACACTAACACAAGTGCGAAAAGTGGTTTTTCCACACTAATACAAGTGCAAAAGTGGTTTCCTGCACCAACACAAGTGCGAAAAGTGGTTTTTCAACACTAACACAAGTGCGAAAAGTGGTTTTTCAACACTAACACAAGTGCGAAAAGTGTTTTTTCCACACTAATACAAGTGCAAAAGTGGTTTCCTGCACCAACACAAGTGCGAAAAGTGGTTTTTCAACACTAACACAAGTGCGAAAAGTGGCTTTTCAACACTAACACAAGTGCAAAAAGTGGTTTTTCCACACTAATACAAGTGCAAAAGTGGTTTCCTGCACCAACACAAGTGCGAAATGTGGTTTTTCAACACTAACACAAGTGCGAAAAGTGGTTTTTCAACACTATCACAAGTGCAAAAAGTCTTTTTTCCACACTAATACAAGTGCAAAAGTGGTTTCCTGCACCAACACAAGTGCGAAAAGTGGTTTTTCAACACTAACACAAGTGCGAAAAGTGGCTTTTCAACACTAACACAAGTGCAAAAAGTGGTTTTTCCACACTAATACAAGTGCAAAAGTGGTTTCCTGCACCAACACAAGTGCGAAATGTGGTTTTTCAACACGAACTCAAGTGCGAAAAGTGGTTTTTCAACACTAACACAAGTGCGAAAAGTGTTTTTTCCACACTAATACATGTGCAAAAGTGGTTTCCTGCACCAACACAAGTGCGAAAAGTGGTTTTTCAACACTAACACAAGTGCGAAAAGTGGTTTTTCAACACTATCACAAGTGCAAAAAGTGTTTTTTCCACACTAATACAAGTGCAAAAGTGGTTTCCTGCACCAACACAAGTGCGAAAAGTGTTTTTTCAACACTAACACAAGTGCGAAAAGTGGTTTTTCAACACTAACACAAGTGCAAAAAGTGGTTTTTCAACACTAACACAAGTGCAAAAAGTGGTTTTTCAACATTAACACAAGTGCGAAAAGTGTTTTTTCCACACTAATACAAGTGCAAAAGTGGTTTCCTGCACCAACACAAGTGCGAAAAGTGGTTTTTCAACACTAACACAAGTGCGAAAAGTGGTTTTTCAACACTAACACAAGTGCGAAAAGTGGTTTTTCAACACTAACACAAGTGCGAAAAGTGGTTTTTCCACACTAATACAAGTGCAAAAGTGGTTTCCTGCACCAACACAAGTGCGAAAAGTGGTTTTTCAACACTAACAAAAGTGCGAAAAGTGGTTTTTCAACACTATCACAAGTGCAAAAAGTCTTTTTTCCACACTAATACAAGTGCAAAAGTGGTTTCCTGCACCAACACAAGTGCGAAAAGTGGTTTTACAACACTAACACAAGTGCGAAAAGTGGCTTTTCAACACTAACACAAGTGCGAAAAGTGGTTTTTCCACACTAATACAAGTGCAAAAGTGGTTTCCTGCACCAACACAAGTGCGAAAAGTGGTTTTTCAACACTAACACAAGTGCGAAAAGTGGTTTTTCAACACTAACACAAGTGCGAAAGTGGTTTTTCAACACTAACACAAGTGCGAAAAGTGTTTTTTCCACACTAATACAAGTGCAAAAGTGGTTTCCTGCACCAACACAAGTGCGAAAAGTGGTTTTTCAACACTAACACAAGTGCGAAAAGTGGTTTTTCAACACTAACACAAGTGCGAAAAGTGTTTTTTCCACACTAATACAAGTGCAAAAGTGGTTTCCTGCACCAACACAAGTGCGAAAAGTGGTTTTTCAACACTAACACAAGTGCGAAAAGTGGTTTTTCAACACTAACACAAGTGCGAAAAGTGTTTTTTCAACACTAACACAAGTGCGAAAAGTGGTTTTTCAACACTATCACAAGTGCAAAAAGTGTTTTTTCCACACTAATACAAGTGCAAAAGTGGTTTCCTGCACCAACACAAGTGCGAAAAGTGGTTTTTCAACACTAACACAAGTGCGAAAAGTGGTTTTTCAACACTAACACAAGTGCAAAAAGTGGTTTTTCAACACTAACACAAGTGCAAAAAGTGGTTTTTCAACATTAACACAAGTGCGAAAAGTGTTTTTTCCACACTAATACAAGTGCAAAAGTGGTTTCCTGCACCAACACAAGTGCGAAAAGTGGTTTTTCAACACTAACACAAGTGCGAAAAGTGGTTTTTCAACACTAACACAAGTGCGAAAAGTGGTTTTTCAACACTAACACAAGTGCGAAAAGTGGTTTTTCCACACTAATACAAGTGCAAAAGTGGTTTCCTGCACCAACACAAGTGCGAAAAGTGGTTTTTCAACACTAACAAAAGTGCGAAAAGTGGTTTTTCAACACTATCACAAGTGCAAAAAGTCTTTTTTCCACACTAATACAAGTGCAAAAGTGGTTTCCTGCACCAACACAAGTGCGAAAAGTGGTTTTACAACACTAACACAAGTGCGAAAAGTGGTTTTTCAACACTAACACAAGTGCCAAAAGTGGTTTTTCAACACTATCACAAGTGCAAAAAGTGTTTTTTCCACGCTATTACAAGTGCAAAAGTGGTTTCCTGCACCAACACAAGTGCGAAAAGTGGTTTTTCGACACTAACACAAGTGCGAAAAGTGGTTTTTCAACACTAACACAAGTGCGATAAGTGGTTTCCTGCACCAACACAAGTGCGAAAAGTGGTTTTTCAACACTAACACAAGTGCGAAAAGTGGTTTTTCAACACTATCACAAGTGCAAAAAGGGTTTTTTCCACACCAACACAAGTGCGAAAAGTGGTTTTTCAACACTAACACCAGTGCGATAAGTGGTTTTTCAACACTAACACAAGTGCGAAAAGTGGTTTTTCAACACTAACAGAAGTGCGAAAAGTGGTTTTTCCACACTAATACAAGTGCAAAAGTGGTTTCCTGCACCAACACAAGTGCGAAAAGTGGTTTTTCAACACTAACACAAGTTCGAAAAGTGGTTTTTCAACACTATCACAAGTGCAAAAAGTGTTTTTTCCACACTAATACAAGTGCAAAAGTGGTTTCCTGCACCAACACATGTGCGAAAAGTGGTTTTTCAACACTAACACAAGTGCGAAAAGTGGTTTTTCAACACTAACACAAGTGCGAAAACTGGTTTTTCCACACTAATACAAGTGCAAAAGTGGTTTCCTGCACCAACACAAGTGCGAAAAGTGGTTTTTCAACACTAACACAAGTGCGAAAAGTGGTTTTTCAACACTAACACAAGTGCGAAAAGTGGTTTTTCAACACTAACACAAGTGCGAAAAGTGGTTTTTCAACACTAACACAAGTGCGAAAAGTGTTTTTTCCACACTAATACAAGTGCAAAAGTGGTTTCCTGCACCAACACAAGTGCGAAAAGTGTTTTTTCAACACTAACACAAGTGCGAAAAGTTGTTTTTCAACACTAACACAAGTGCGAAAAGTGGTTTTTCAACACTAACACAAGTGTGAAAAGTGGTTTTTCCACCCTAATACAAGTGCAAAAGTGGTTTCCTGCACCAACACAAGTGCAAAAAGTGGTTTTTCAACACTAACACAAGGGCGAAAAGTGGTTTTTCAACACAATCACAAGTGCAAAAAGTGTTTTTCCACACTAATACAAGTGCAAAAGTGGTTTCCTGCACCAACACAAGTGTGAAAAGTGGTTTTTCAACACTAACACAAGTGCGAAAAGTGGTTTTTCAACACTAACACAAGTGCGAAAAGTGGTTTTTCAACACTAACACAAGTGCGAAAAGTGGTTTTTCAACACTAACACAAGTGCGAAAAGTGGTTTTTCAATACTATCACAAGTGCAAAAAGTGTTTTTTCCACACTAATACAAGTGCAAAAGTGGTTTCCTGCACCAACACATGTGCGAAAAGTGGTTTTTCAACACTAACACAAGTGCGAAAAGTGGTTTTTCAACACTAACACAAGTGCGAAAAGTGGTTTTTCCACACTAATACAAGTGCAAAAGTGGTTTCCTGCACCAACACAAGTGCGAAAAGTGGTTTTTCAACACTAACACAAGTGCGAAAAGTGGTTTTTCAACACTAACACAAGTGCGAAAAGTGGTTTTTCAACACTATCACAAGTGCAAAAAGTGTTTTTTACACACTAATACAAGTGCAAAAGTGGTTTCCTACACCAACACAAGTGCGAAAAGTGGTTTTTCAACACTAACACAAGTGCGAAAAGTGGTTTTTCAACACTAACACAAGTGCGAAAAGTGGTTTTTCAACACTAACACAAGTGCGAAAAGTGGTTTTTCAACACTAACACAAGTGCAAAAAGTATTTTTTCCACACGAATACAAGTGCAAAAGTGGTTTCCTGCACCAACACAAGTGCGAAAAGTGGTTTTTCAACACTAACACAAGTGCAAAAAGTGGTTTTTCCACACTAATACAAGTGCAAAAGTGGTTTCCTGCACCAACACAAGTGCGAAAAGTGGTTTTTCAACACTAACACAAGTGCGAAAAGTGGTTTTTCAACACTAACACAAGTGCGAAAAGTGGTTTTTCAACACTATCACAAGTGCAAAAAGTGTTTTTTCCACACTAATACAAGTGCAAAAGTGGTTTCCTGCTCCAACACAAGTGCGAAAAGTGGTTTTTCGACACTAACACAAGTGCGAAAAGTGGTTTTTCAACACTAACACAAGTGCGATAAGTGGTTTCCTGCACCAACACAAGTGCGAAAAGTGGTTTTTCAACACTAACACAAGTGCGAAAAGTGGTTTTTCAACACTATCACAAGTGCAAAAAGTGTTTTTTCCACACTAATACAAGTGCAAAAGTGATTTCCTGCACCAACACAAGTGCGAAAAGTGGTTTTTCAACACTAACACAAGTGCGAAAAGTGGTTTTTCAACACTAACACAAGTGAGAAAAGTGTTTTTTCCACACTAATACAAGTGCAAAAGTGGTTTCCTGCACCAACACAAGTGCGAAAAGTAGTTTTTCAACACTAACACAAGTGCGAAAAGTGGTTTTTCAACACTAACACAAGTGCGAAAAGTGGTTTTTCCACACTAATACAAGTGCAAAAGTGGTTTCCTGCACCAACACAAGTGCGAAAAGTGGTTTTTCAACACTAACACAAGTGCGAAAAGTGGTTTTTCAACACTAACACAAGTGCGAAAAGTGGTTTTTCAACACTAACACAAGTGCGAAAAGTGGTTTTTCAACACTAACACAAGTGCGAAAAGTGTTTTTTCCACACTAATACAAGTGCAAAAGTGGTTTCCTGCACCAACACAAGTGCGAAAAGTGGTTTTTCAACACTAACACAAGTGCGAAAAGTGGTTTTTCAACACTAACACAAGTGAGAAAAGTGTTTTTTCCACACTAATACAAGTGCAAAAGTGGTTTCCTGCACCAACACAAGTGCGAAAAGTAGTTTTTCAACACTAACACAAGTGCGAAAAGTGGTTTTTCAACACTAACACAAGTGCGAAAAGTGGTTTTTCCACACTAATACAAGTGCAAAAGTGGTTTCCTGCACCAACACAAGTGCGAAAAGTGGTTTTTCAACACTAACACAAGTTCGAAAAGTGGTTTTTCAACACTATCACAAGTGCAAAAAGTGTTTTTTCCACACTAATACAAGTGCAAAAGTGGTTTCCTGCACCAACACATGTGCGAAAAGTGGTTTTTCAACACTAACACAAGTGCGAAAAGTGGTTTTTCAACACTAACACAAGTGCGAAAACTGGTTTTTCCACACTAATACAAGTGCAAAAGTGGTTTCCTGCACCAACACAAGTGCGAAAAGTGGTTTTTCAACACTAACACAAGTGCGAAAAGTGGTTTTTCAACACTAACACAAGTGCGAAAAGTGGTTTTTCAACACTAACACAAGTGCGAAAAGTGGTTTTTCAACACTAACACAAGTGCGAAAAGTGTTTTTTCCACACTAATACAAGTGCAAAAGTGGTTTCCTGCACCAACACAAGTGCGAAAAGTGTTTTTTCAACACTAACACAAGTGCGAAAAGTTGTTTTTCAACACTAACACAAGTGCGAAAAGTGGTTTTTCAACACTAACACAAGTGTGAAAAGTGGTTTTTCCACCCTAATACAAGTGCAAAAGTGGTTTCCTGCACCAACACAAGTGCAAAAAGTGGTTTTTCAACACTAACACAAGGGCGAAAAGTGGTTTTTCAACACAATCACAAGTGCAAAAAGTGTTTTTCCACACTAATACAAGTGCAAAAGTGGTTTCCTGCACCAACACAAGTGTGAAAAGTGGTTTTTCAACACTAACACAAGTGCGAAAAGTGGTTTTTCAACACTAACACAAGTGCGAAAAGTGGTTTTTCAACACTAACACAAGTGCGAAAAGTGGTTTTTCAACACTAACACAAGTGCGAAAAGTGGTTTTTCAATACTATCACAAGTGCAAAAAGTGTTTTTTCCACACTAATACAAGTGCAAAAGTGGTTTCCTGCACCAACACATGTGCGAAAAGTGGTTTTTCAACACTAACACAAGTGCGAAAAGTGGTTTTTCAACACTAACACAAGTGCGAAAGTGGTTTTTCCACACTAATACAAGTGCAAAAGTGGTTTCCTGCACCAACACAAGTGCGAAAAGTGGTTTTTCAACACTAACACAAGTGCGAAAAGTGGTTTTTCAACACTAACACAAGTGCGAAAAGTGGTTTTTCAACACTATCACAAGTGCAAAAAGTGTTTTTTACACACTAATACAAGTGCAAAAGTGGTTTCCTACAACCAACACAAGTGCGAAAAGTGGTTTTTCAACACTAACACAAGTGCGAAAAGTGGTTTTTCAACACTAACACAAGTGCGAAAAGTGGTTTTTCAACACTAACACAAGTGCGAAAAGTGGTTTTTCAACACTAACACAAGTGCAAAAAGTATTTTTTCCACACGAATACAAGTGCAAAAAGTGGTTTCCTGCACCAACACAAGTGCGAAAAGTGGTTTTTTCAACACTAACACAAGTGCAAAAAGTGGTTTTTCCACACTAATACAAGTGCAAAAGTGGTTTCCTGCACCAACACAAGTGCGAAAAGTGGTTTTTCAACACTAACACAAGTGCGAAAAGTGGTTTTTCAACACTAACACAAGTGCGAAAAGTGGTTTTTCAACACTATCACAAGTGCAAAAAGTGTTTTTTCCACACTAATACAAGTGCAAAAGTGGTTTCCTGCTCCAACACAAGTGCGAAAAGTGGTTTTTCGACACTAACACAAGTGCGAAAGTGGTTTTTCAACACTAACACAAGTGCGATAAGTGGTTTCCTGCCCACCAACACAAGTGCGAAAAGTGGTTTTCAACACTAACACAAGTGCGAAAAGTGGTTTTTCAACACTATCACAAGTGCAAAAAGTGTTTTTTTCCACACTAATACAAGTGCAAAAGTGATTTCCTGCACCAACACAAGTGCGAAAAGTGGTTTTTCAACACTAACACAAGTGCGAAAAGTGGTTTTTCAACACTAACAACAAGTGAGAAAAGTGTTTTTTCCACACTAATACAAGTGCAAAAGTGGTTTCCTGCACCAACACAAGTGCAAAAAGTAGTTTTTCAACACTAACACAAGTGCGAAAAGTGGTTTTTCAACACTAACACAAGTGCGAAAAGTGGTTTTTCCACACTAATACAAGTGCAAAAGTGGTTTCCTGCACCAACACAAGTGCGAAAAGTGGTTTTTCAACACTAACACAAGTGCGAAAAGTGGTTTTTCAACACTAACACAAGTGCGAAAAGTGGTTTTTCAACACTAACACAAGTGCGAAAAGTGGTTTTTCAACACTAACACAAGTGCGAAAAGTGTTTTTTCCACACTAATACAAGTGCAAAAGTGGTTTCCTGCACCAACACAAGTGCGAAAAGTTGTTTTTCAACACTAACACAAGTGCGAAAAGTTGTTTTTCAACACTAACACAAGTGCGAAAAGTGGTTTTTCAACACTAACATAAGTGTGAAAAGTGGTTTTTCCAAACTAATACAAGTGCAAAAGTGGTTTCCTGCACCAACACAAGTGCAAAAAGTGGTTTTTCAACACTAACACAAGGGCGAAAAGTGGTTTTTCAACACAATCACAAGTGCAAAAAGTGTTTTTCCACACTAATACAAGTGCAAAAGTGGTTTCCTGCACCAACACAAGTGTGAAAAGTGGTTTTTCAACACTAACACAAGTGCGAAAAGTGGTTTTTCAACACTAACACAAGTGCGAAAAGTGGTTTTTCAACACTAACACAAGTGCGAAAAGTGGTTTTTCAACACTAACACAAGTGCGAAAAGTGGTTTTTCAACACTATCACAAGTGCAAAAAGTGTTTTTCCACACTAATACAAGTGCAAAAGTGGTTTCCTGCACCAACACAAGTGCGAAAAGTGGTTTTTCAACACTAACACAAGTGCGAAAAGTGGTTTTTCAACACTGTAACACAAGTGCGAAAAGTGGTTTTTCAACACTAACACAAGTGCGAAAAGTGGTTTTTCAACACTACACAAGTGCGAAAAGTGTTTTTTCCACACTAATACAAGTGCAAAAGTGGTTTCCTGCACAACACAAGTGCGAAAAGTGTTTTTTCAACACTAACACAAGTGCGAAAAGTTGTTTTTCAACACTAACACAAGTGCGAAAAGTGGTTTTTCAACACTAACACAAGTGTGAAAAGTGGTTTTTCCACCCTAATACAAGTGCAAAAGTGGTTTCCTGCACCAACACAAGTGCAAAAAGTGGTTTTTCAACACTAACACAAGGGCGAAAAGTGGTTTTTCAACACAATCACAAGTGCAAAAAGTGTTTTTCCACACTAATACAAGTGCAAAAGTGGTTTCCTGCACCAACACAAGTGTGAAAAGTGGTTTTTCAACACTAACACAAGTGCGAAAAGTGGTTTTTCAACACTAACACAAGTGCGAAAAGTGGTTTTTCAACACTAACACAAGTGCGAAAAGTGGTTTTTCAACACTAACACAAGTGCGAAAAGTGGTTTTTCAATACTATCACAAGTGCAAAAAGTGTTTTTTCCACACTAATACAAGTGCAAAAGTGGTTTCCTGCACCAACACATGTGCGAAAAGTGGTTTTTCAACACTAACACAAGTGCGAAAAGTGGTTTTTTCAACACTAACACAAGTGCGAAAAGTGGTTTTTCCACACTAATACAAGTGCAAAAGTGGTTTCCTGCACCAACACAAGTGCGAAAAGTGGTTTTTCAACACTAACACAAGTGCGAAAAGTGGTTTTTCAACACTAACACAAGTGCGAAAAGTGGTTTTTCAACACTATCACAGTGCAAAAAGTGTTTTTACACACTAATACAAGTGCAAAAAGTGGTTTCCTACACCAACACAAGTGCGAAAAGTGGTTTTTCAACACTACACAAGTGCGAAAGTGGTTTTCAACACTAACACAAGTGCGAAAAGTGGTTTTTCAACACTAACACAAGTGCGAAAAGTGGTTTTTCAACACTAACACAAGTGCAAAAAGTATTTTTTCCACACGAATACAAGTGCAAAAGTGTTTCCTGCACCAACACAAGTGCGAAAAGTGGTTTTTCAACACTAACACAAGTGCAAAAAGTGGTTTTTCACACTAATAACAAGTGCAAAAGTGGTTTCCTGCACCAACACAAGTGCGAAAAGTGGTTTTTCAACACTAACACAAGTGCGAAAAGTGGTTTTTTCAACACTAACACAAGTGCGAAAAGTGTTTTTCAACACTATCACAAGTGCAAAAAGTGTTTTTTCCACACTAATACAAGTGCAAAAGTGGTTTCCTGCTCCAACACAAGTGCGAAAAGTGGTTTTTCGACACTAACACACAAGTGCGAAAAGTGGTTTTTCAACACTAACACAAGTGCGATAAGTGGTTTCCTGCACCAACACAAGTGCGAAAAGTGGTTTTTCAACAACTACCACAAGTGCGAAAAGTGGTTTTTCAACACTATCACAAGTGCAAAAAGTGTTTTTTCCACACTAATACAAGTGCAAAAGTGATTTCCTGCACCAACACAAGTGCGAAAAGTGGTTTTTCAACACTAACACAAGTGCGAAAAGTGGTTTTTCAACACTAACACAAGTGAGAAAAGTGTTTTTTCCACACTAATACAAGTGCAAAAGTGGTTTCCTGCACCAACACAAGTGCGAAAAGTAGTTTTTCAACACTAACACAAGTGCGAAAGTGGTGTTTTTCAACACTAACACAAGTGCGAAAAGTGGTTTTTCCACACTAATACAAGTGCAAAAGTGGTTTCCTGCACCAACACAAGTGCGAAAAGTGGTTTTTCTAACACTAACACAAGTGCGAAAAGTGGTTTTTCAACACTAACACAAGTGCGAAAAGTGGTTTTCAACACTAACACAAGTGCGAAAAGTGGTTTTTCAACACTAACACAAGTGCGAAAAGTGTTTTTTCCACACTAATACAAGTGCAAAAGTGGTTTCCTGCACCAACACAAGTGCGAAAAGTGGTTTTTCAACACTAACACAAGTGCGAAAAGTTGTTTTTCAACACTAACACAAGTGCGAAAAGTGGTTTTTCAACACTAACACAAGTGTGAAAAGTGGTTTTTCCAAACTAATACAAGTGCAAAAGTGGTTTCCTGCACCAACACAAGTGCAAAAAGTGGTTTTTCAACACTAACACAAGGGCGAAAAGTGGTTTTTCAACACAATCACAAGTGCAAAAAGTGTTTTTCCACACTAATACAAGTGCAAAAGTGGTTTCCTGCACCAACACAAGTGTGAAAAGTGGTTTTTCAACACTAACACAAGTGCGAAAAGTGGTTTTTCAACACTAACACAAGTGCGAAAAGTGGTTTTTCAACACTAACACAAGTGCGAAAAGTGGTTTTTCAACACTAACACAAGTGCGAAAAGTGGTTTTTCAACACTATCACAAGTGCAAAAAGTGTTTTTCCACACTAATACAAGTGCAAAAGTGGTTTCCTGCACCAACACAAGTGCGAAAAGTGGTTTTTCAACACTAACACAAGTGCGAAAAGTGGTTTTTCCACACTAATACAAGTGCAAAAGTGGTTTCCTGCACCAACACAAGTGCGAAAAGTGGTTTTTCAACACTAACACAAGTGCGAAAAGTGGTTTTTCAACACTAACACAAGTGCGAAAAGTGGTTTTTCAACACTATCACAAGTGCAAAAAGTGTTTTTTACACACTAATACAAGTGCAAAAGTGGTTTCCTACACCAACACAAGTGCGAAAAGTGGTTTTTCAACACTAACACAAGTGCGAAAAGTGGTTTTTCAACACTAACACAAGTGCGAAAAGTGGTTTTTCAACACTAACACAAGTGCGAAAAGTGGTTTTTCAACACTAACACAAGTGCGAAAAGTGTTTTTTCCACACTAATACAAGTGCAAAAGTGGTTTCCTGCACCAACACAAGTGCGAAAAGTGGTTTTTCAACACTAACACAAGGGCGAAAAGTGGTTTTTCAACACTATCACAAGTGCAAAAAGTATTTTTTCCACACGAATACAAGTGCAAAAGTGGTTTCCTGCACCAACACAAGTGCAAAAAGTGGTTTTTCAACACTAACACAAGTGCAAAAAGTGGTTTTTCCACACTAATACAAGTGCAAAAGTGGTTTCCTGCACCAACACAAGTGCGAAAAGTGGTTTTTCAACACTAACACAAGTGCGAAAAGTGGTTTTTCAACACTATCACAAGTGCAAAAAGTGTTTTTTCCACACTAATACAAGTGCAAAAGTGGTTTCCTGCTCCAACACAAGTGCGAAAAGTGGTTTTTCAACACTAACACAAGTGCGAAAAGTGGTTTTTCAACACTAACACAAGTGCGAATAGTGTTTTTCAACACTATCACAAGTGCAAAAAGTGGTTTTTCCACACTATTACAAGTGCAAAAGTGGTTTCCTGCACCAACACAAGTGCGAAAAGTGGTTTTCGACACTAACACAAGTGCGAAAAGTGGTTTTTCAACACTAACACAAGTGCGAAAAGTGGTTTTTCAACACTATCACAAGTGCAAAAAGTGTTTTTTCCACACTAATACAAGTGCAAAAGTGGTTTCCTGCACCAACACATGTGCGAAAAGTGGTTTTTCAACACTAACACAAGTGTGAAAAGTGGTTTTTCAACACTAACACAAGTGCGAAAAGTGGTTTTTCCACACTAATACAAGTGCAAAAGTGGTTTCCTGCACCAACACAAGTGCGAAAAGTGGTTTTTCAACACTAACACAAGTGCGAAAGGTGGTTTTTCAACACTAACACAAGTGCGAAAAGTGGTTTTTCAACACTATCACAAGTGCAAAAAGTGTTTTTTCCACACTAATACAAGTGCAAAAGTGGTTTCCTACACCAACACAAGTGAGAAAAGTGGTTTTTCAACACTAACACAAGTGCGAAAAGTGGTTTTTCAACACTAACACAAGTGCGAAAAGTGGTTTTTCAACACTAACACAAGTGCGAAAAGTGGTTTTTCCACACTAACACAAGTGTGAAAAGTGTTTTTTCCACACTAATACAAGTGCAAAAGTGGTTTCCTGCACCAACACACGTGCGAAAAGTAGTTTTTCAACACTAACACAAGTGAGAAAAGTGGTTTTTCAACACTAACACAAGTGCGAAAAGTGGTTTTTCAACACTAACACAAGTGCGAAAAGTGGTTTTTCAACACTAACACAAGTGCGAAAAGTGGTTTTTCCACACTAATACAAGTGCAAAAGTGGTTTTTCAACACTAACACAAGGGCGAAAAGTGGTTTTTCAACACTATCACAAGTGCAAAAAGTGTTTTTTCCACACTAATACAAGTGCAAAAGTGGTTTCCTGCACCAACACAAGTGCGAAAAGTGGTTTTTCAACACTAACACAAGTGCGAAAAGTGGTTTTTCAACACTAACACAAGTGCGAAAAGTGGTTTTTCAACACTATCACAAGTGCAAAAAGTGTTTTTTCCACACTAATACAAGTGCAAAAGTGGTTTCCTGCTCCAACACAAGTGCGAAAAGTGGTTTTTCAACACTAACACAAGTGCGAAAAGTGGTTTTTCAACACTAACACAAGTGTGAAAAGTGTTTTTTCCACACTAATACAAGTGCAAAAGTGGTTTCCTGCACCAACACACGTGCGAAAAGTAGTTTTTCAACACTAACACAAGTGCGAAAAGTGTTTTTTCAACACTAACACAAGTGCAAAAGTGGTTTCCTGCACCAACACAAGTGCGAAAAGTGGTTTTTCAACACTAACACAAGTGCGAAAAGTGTTTTTTCAACACTATCACAAGTGCGAAAAGTGGTTTTTCAACACTAACACAAGGGCGAAAAGTGGTTTTTCAACACTATCACAAGTGCAAAAAGTGTTTTTTCCACACTAATACAAGTGCAAAAGTGGTTTCCTGCACCAACACAAGTGCGAAAAGTGGTTTTTCAACACTATCACAAGTGCAAAAAGTGTTCTTTCCACACTAATACAAGTGCAAAAGTGGTTTCCTGCTCCAACACGAGTGCGAAAAGTGGTTTTTCAACACTAACACAAGTGCGAAAAGTGGTTTTTCAACACTAACACAAGTGTGAAAAGTGTTTTTTCCACACTAATACAAGTGCAAAAGTGGTTTCCTGCACCAACACACGTGCGAAAAGTAGTTTTTCAACACTAACACAAGTGCGAAAAGTGTTTTTTCAACACTAACACAAGTGCAAAAGTGGTTTCCTGCACCAACACAAGTGTGAAAAGTGGTTTTTCAACACTAACACAAGTGCGAAAAGTGGTTTTTCAACACTAACACAAGTGCGAAAAGTGGTTTTTCAACACTAACACAAGTGCGAAAAGTGGTTTTTCAACACTAACACAAGTGCGAAAAGTGGTTTTTCAACACTATCACAAGTGCAAAAAGTGTTTTTCCACACTAATACAAGTGCAAAAGTGGTTTCCTGCACCAACACATGTGCAAAAAGTGGTTTTTCAACACTAACACAAGTGCGAAAAGTGGTTTTTCAACACTAACACAAGTGCGAAAAGTGGTTTTTCCACACTAATACAAGTGCAAAAGTGGTTTCCTGCACCAACACAAGTGCGAAAAGTGGTTTTTCAACACTAACACAAGTGCGAAAAGTGGTTTTTCAACACTAACACAAGTGCGAAAAGTGGTTTTTCAACACTATCACAAGTGCAAAAAGTGTTTTTTACACACTAATACAAGTGCAAAAGTGGTTTCCTACACCAACACAAGTGCGAAAAGTGGTTTTTCAACACCAACACAAGTGCGAAAAGTGGTTTTTCAACACTAACACAAGTGCGAAAAGTGGTTTTTCAACACTAACACAAGTGCGAAAAGTGGTTTTTCAACACTAACACAAGTGCGAAAAGTGTTTTTTCCACACTAATACAAGTGCAAAAGTGGTTTCCTGCACCAACACAAGTGCGAAAAGTGGTTTTTCAACACTAACACAAGGGCGAAAAGTGGTTTTTCAACACTATCACAAGTGCAAAAAGTATTTTTTCCACACGAATACAAGTGCAAAAGTGGTTTCCTGCACCAACACAAGTGCAAAAAGTGGTTTTTCAACACTAACACAAGTGCAAAAAGTGGTTTTTCCACACTAATACAAGTGCAAAAGTGGTTTCCTGCACCAACACAAGTGCGAAAAGTGGTTTTTCAACACTAACACAAGTGCGAAAAGTGGTTTTTCAACACTATCACAAGTGCAAAAAGTGTTTTTTCCACACTAATACAAGTGCAAAAGTGGTTTCCTGCTCCAACACAAGTGCGAAAAGTGGTTTTTCAACACTAACACAAGTGCGAAAAGTGGTTTTTCAACACTAACACAAGTGCGAATAGTGTTTTTCAACACTATCACAAGTGCAAAAAGTGGTTTTTCCACACTATTACAAGTGCAAAAGTGGTTTTTCGACACTAACACAAGTGCGAAAAGTGGTTTTTCGACACTAACACAAGTGCGAAAAGTGGTTTTTCAACACTAACACAAGTGCGAAAAGTTGTTTTTCAACACTAACACAAGTGCGAAAAGTGGTTTTTCAACACTAACACAAGTGCGAAAAGTGGTTTTTCAACACGAACACAAGTGCAAAAAGTGGTTTTCCACACTAATACAAGTGCAAAAGTGGTTTCCTGCACCAACACAAGTGCGAAAAGTGGTTTTTCAACACTAACACAAGTGCGAAAAGTGGTTTTTCAACACTATCACAAGTGCAAAAAGTCTTTTTTCCACACTAATACAAGTGCAAAAGTGGTTTCCTGCACCAACACAAGTGCGAAAAGTGGTTTTTCAACACTAACACAAGTGCGAAAAGTGGCTTTTCAACACTAACACAAGTGCAAAAAGTGGTTTTTCCACACTAATACAAGTGCAAAAGTGGTTTCCTGCACCAACACAAGTGCGAAATGTGGTTTTTCAACACGAACTCAAGTGCGAAAAGTGGTTTTTCAACACTAACACAAGTGCGAAAAGTGTTTTTTCCACACTAATACAAGTGCAAAAGTGGTTTCCTGCACCAACACAAGTGCGAAAAGTGGTTTTTCAACACTAACACAAGTGCGAAAAGTGGTTTTTCAACACTATCACAAGTGCAAAAAGTGTTTTTTCCACACTAATACAAGTGCAAAAGTGGTTTCCTGCACCAACACAAGTGCGAAAAGTGGTTTTTCAACACTAACACAAGTGCAAAAAGTGGTTTTTCAACACTAACACAAGTGCAAAAAGTGGTTTTTCAACACTAACACAAGTGCAAAAAGTGGTTTTTCAACATTAACACAAGTGCGAAAAGTGTTTTTTCCACACTAATACAAGTGCAAAAGTGGTTTCCTGCACCAACACAAGTGCGAAAAGTGGTTTTTCAACACTAACACAAGTGCGAAAAGTGGTTTTTCAACACTAACACAAGTGCGAAAAGTGGTTTTTCAACACTAACACAAGTGCGAAAAGTGGTTTTTCCACACTAATACAAGTGCAAAAGTGGTTTCCTGCACCAACACAAGTGCGAAAAGTGGTTTTTCAACACTAACAAAAGTGCGAAAAGTGGTTTTTCAACACTATCACAAGTGCAAAAAGTCTTTTTTCCACACTAATACAAGTGCAAAAGTGGTTTCCTGCACCAACACAAGTGCGAAAAGTGGTTTTACAACACTAACACAAGTGCGAAAAGTGGCTTTTCAACACTAACACAAGTGCGAAAAGTGGTTTTTCCACACTAATACAAGTGCAAAAGTGGTTTCCTGCACCAACACAAGTGCGAAAAGTGGTTTTTCAACACTAACACAAGTGCGAAAAGTGGTTTTTCAACACTAACACAAGTGCGAAAGTGGTTTTTCAACACTAACACAAGTGCGAAAAGTGTTTTTTCCACACTAATACAAGTGCAAAAGTGGTTTCCTGCACCAACACAAGTGCGAAAAGTGGTTTTTCAACACTAACACAAGTGCGAAAAGTGGTTTTTCAACACTAACACAAGTGCGAAAAGTGTTTTTTCCACACTAATACAAGTGCAAAAGTGGTTTCCTGCACCAACACAAGTGCGAAAAGTGGTTTTTCAACACTAACACAAGTGCGAAAAGTGGTTTTTCAACACTAACACAAGTGCGAAAAGTGTTTTTTCAACACTAACACAAGTGCGAAAAGTGGTTTTTCAACACTATCACAAGTGCAAAAAGTGTTTTTTCCACACTAATACAAGTGCAAAAGTGGTTTCCTGCACCAACACAAGTGTGAAAAGTGGTTTTTCAACACTAACACAAGTGCGAAAAGTGGTTTTTCAACACTAACACAAGTGCAAAAAGTGGTTTTTCAACACTAACACAAGTGCAAAAAGTGGTTTTTCAACATTAACACAAGTGCGAAAAGTGTTTTTTCCACACTAATACAAGTGCAAAAGTGGTTTCCTGCACCAACACAAGTGCGAAAAGTGGTTTTTCAACACTAACACAAGTGCGAAAAGTGGTTTTTCAACACTAACACAAGTGTGAAAAGTGGTTTTTCAACACTAACACAAGTGCGAAAAGTGGTTTTTCCACACTAATACAAGTGCAAAAGTGGTTTCCTGCACCAACACAAGTGCGAAAAGTGGTTTTTCAACACTAACACAAGTGCGAAAAGTGGTTTTTCAACACTAACACAAGTGCGAAAAGTGTTTTTTCCACACTAATACAAGTGCAAAAGTGGTTTCCTGCACCAACACAAGTGCGAAAAGTGGTTTTTCAACACTAACACAAGTGCGAAAAGTGGCTTTTCAACACTAACACAAGTGCAAAAAGTGGTTTTTCCACACTAATACAAGTGCAAAAGTGGTTTCCTGCACCAACACAAGTGCGAAATGTGGTTTTTCAACACTAACACAAGTGCGAAAAGTGGTTTTTCAACACTATCACAAGTGCAAAAAGTCTTTTTTCCACACTAATACAAGTGCAAAAGTGGTTTCCTGCACCAACACAAGTGCGAAAAGTGGTTTTTCAACACTAACACAAGTGCGAAAAGTGGCTTTTCAACACTAACACAAGTGCAAAAAGTGGTTTTTCCACACTAATACAAGTGCAAAAGTGGTTTCCTGCACCAACACAAGTGCGAAATGTGGTTTTTCAACACGAACTCAAGTGCGAAAAGTGGTTTTTCAACACTAACACAAGTGCGAAAAGTGTTTTTTCCACACTAATACAAGTGCAAAAGTGGTTTCCTGCACCAACACAAGTGCGAAAAGTGGTTTTTCAACACTAACACAAGTGCGAAAAGTGGTTTTTCAACACTATCACAAGTGCAAAAAGTGTTTTTTCCACACTAATACAAGTGCAAAAGTGGTTTCCTGCACCAACACAAGTGCGAAAAGTGGTTTTTCAACACTAACACAAGTGCGAAAAGTGGTTTTTCAACACTAACACAAGTGCAAAAAGTGGTTTTTCAACACTAACACAAGTGCAAAAAGTGGTTTTTCAACATTAACACAAGTGCGAAAAGTGTTTTTTCCACACTAATACAAGTGCAAAAGTGGTTTCCTGCACCAACACAAGTGCGAAAAGTGGTTTTTCAACACTAACACAAGTGCGAAAAGTGGTTTTTCAACACTAACACAAGTGTGAAAAGTGGTTTTTCAACACTAACACAAGTGCGAAAAGTGGTTTTTCCACACTAATACAAGTGCAAAAGTGGTTTACTGCACCAACACAAGTGCGAAAAGTGGTTTTTCAACACTAACAAAAGTGCGAAAAGTGGTTTTTCAACACTATCACAAGTGCAAAAAGGCTTTTTTCCACACTAATACAAGTGCAAAAGTGGTTTCCTGCACCAACACAAGTGCGAAAAGTGGTTTTACAACACTAACACAAGTGTGAAAAGTGGCTTTTCAACACTAACACAAGTGCGAAAAGTGGTTTTTCCACACTAATACAAGTGCAAAAGTGGTTTCCTGCACCAACACAAGTGCGAAAAGTGGTTTTTCAACACTAACACAAGTGCGAAAAGTGGTTTTTCAACACTAACACAAGTGCGAAAAGTGTTTTTTCAACACTAACACAAGTGCGAAAAGTGGTTTTTCAACACTATCACAAGTGCAAAAAGTGTTTTTTCCACACTAATACAAGTGCAAAAGTGGTTTCCTGCACCAACACAAGTGTGAAAAGTGGTTTTTCAACACTAACACAAGTGCGAAAAGTGGTTTTTCAACACTAACACAAGTGCAAAAAGTGGTTTTTCAACACTAACACAAGTGCAAAAAGTGGTTTTTCAACATTAACACAAGTGCGAAAAGTGTTTTTTCCACACTAATACAAGTGCAAAAGTGGTTTCCTGCACCAACACAAGTGCGAAAAGTGGTTTTTCAACACTAACACAAGTGCGAAAAGTGGTTTTTCAACACTAACACAAGTGCGAAAAGTGGTTTTTCAACACTAACACAAGTGCGAAAAGTGGTTTTTCCACACTAACACAAGTGTGAAAAGTGTTTTTTCCACACTAATACAAGTGCAAAAGTGGTTTCCTGCACCAACACACGTGCGAAAAGTAGTTTTTCAACACTAACACAAGTGAGAAAAGTGGTTTTTCAACACTAACACAAGTGCGAAAAGTGGTTTTTCAACACTAACACAAGTGCGAAAAGTGGTTTTTCAACACTAACACAAGTGCGAAAAGTGGTTTTTCCACACTAATACAAGTGCAAAAGTGGTTTTTCAACACTAACACAAGGGCGAAAAGTGGTTTTTCAACACTATCACAAGTGCAAAAAGTGTTTTTTCCACACTAATACAAGTGCAAAAGTGGTTTCCTGCACCAACACAAGTGCGAAAAGTGGTTTTTCAACACTAACACAAGTGCGAAAAGTGGTTTTTCAACACTAACACAAGTGCGAAAAGTGGTTTTTCAACACTATCACAAGTGCAAAAAGTGTTTTTTCCACACTAATACAAGTGCAAAAGTGGTTTCCTGCTCCAACACAAGTGCGAAAAGTGGTTTTTCAACACTAACACAAGTGCGAAAAGTGGTTTTTCAACACTAACACAAGTGTGAAAAGTGTTTTTTCCACACTAATACAAGTGCAAAAGTGGTTTCCTGCACCAACACACGTGCGAAAAGTAGTTTTTCAACACTAACACAAGTGCGAAAAGTGTTTTTTCAACACTAACACAAGTGCAAAAGTGGTTTCCTGCACCAACACAAGTGCGAAAAGTGGTTTTTCAACACTAACACAAGTGCGAAAAGTGTTTTTTCAACACTATCACAAGTGCGAAAAGTGGTTTTTCAACACTAACACAAGGGCGAAAAGTGGTTTTTCAACACTATCACAAGTGCAAAAAGTGTTTTTTCCACACTAATACAAGTGCAAAAGTGGTTTCCTGCACCAACACAAGTGCGAAAAGTGGTTTTTCAACACTATCACAAGTGCAAAAAGTGTTCTTTCCACACTAATACAAGTGCAAAAGTGGTTTCCTGCTCCAACACGAGTGCGAAAAGTGGTTTTTCAACACTAACACAAGTGCGAAAAGTGGTTTTTCAACACTAACACAAGTGTGAAAAGTGTTTTTTCCACACTAATACAAGTGCAAAAGTGGTTTCCTGCACCAACACACGTGCGAAAAGTAGTTTTTCAACACTAACACAAGTGCGAAAAGTGTTTTTTCAACACTAACACAAGTGCAAAAGTGGTTTCCTGCACCAACACAAGTGTGAAAAGTGGTTTTTCAACACTAACACAAGTGCGAAAAGTGGTTTTTCAACACTAACACAAGTGCGAAAAGTGGTTTTTCAACACTAACACAAGTGCGAAAAGTGGTTTTTCAACACTAACACAAGTGCGAAAAGTGGTTTTTCAACACTATCACAAGTGCAAAAAGTGTTTTTCCACACTAATACAAGTGCAAAAGTGGTTTCCTGCACCAACACATGTGCAAAAAGTGGTTTTTCAACACTAACACAAGTGCGAAAAGTGGTTTTTCAACACTAACACAAGTGCGAAAAGTGGTTTTTCCACACTAATACAAGTGCAAAAGTGGTTTCCTGCACCAACACAAGTGCGAAAAGTGGTTTTTCAACACTAACACAAGTGCGAAAAGTGGTTTTTCAACACTAACACAAGTGCGAAAAGTGGTTTTTCAACACTATCACAAGTGCAAAAAGTGTTTTTTACACACTAATACAAGTGCAAAAGTGGTTTCCTACACCAACACAAGTGCGAAAAGTGGTTTTTCAACACCAACACAAGTGCGAAAAGTGGTTTTTCAACACTAACACAAGTGCGAAAAGTGGTTTTTCAACACTAACACAAGTGCGAAAAGTGGTTTTTCAACACTAACACAAGTGCGAAAAGTGTTTTTTCCACACTAATACAAGTGCAAAAGTGGTTTCCTGCACCAACACAAGTGCGAAAAGTGGTTTTTCAACACTAACACAAGGGCGAAAAGTGGTTTTTCAACACTATCACAAGTGCAAAAAGTATTTTTTCCACACGAATACAAGTGCAAAAGTGGTTTCCTGCACCAACACAAGTGCAAAAAGTGGTTTTTCAACACTAACACAAGTGCAAAAAGTGGTTTTTCCACACTAATACAAGTGCAAAAGTGGTTTCCTGCACCAACACAAGTGCGAAAAGTGGTTTTTCAACACTAACACAAGTGCGAAAAGTGGTTTTTCAACACTATCACAAGTGCAAAAAGTGTTTTTTCCACACTAATACAAGTGCAAAAGTGGTTTCCTGCTCCAACACAAGTGCGAAAAGTGGTTTTTCAACACTAACACAAGTGCGAAAAGTGGTTTTTCAACACTAACACAAGTGCGAATAGTGTTTTTCAACACTATCACAAGTGCAAAAAGTGGTTTTTCCACACTATTACAAGTGCAAAAGTGGTTTCCTGCACCAACACAAGTGCGAAAAGTGGTTTTTCGACACTAACACAAGTGCGAAAAGTGGTTTTTCAACACTAACACAAGTGCGAAAAGTTGTTTTTCAACACTAACACAAGTGCGAAAAGTGGTTTTTCAACACTAACACAAGTGCGAAAAGTGGTTTTTCAACACGAACACAAGTGCAAAAAGTGGTTTTCCACACTAATACAAGTGCAAAAGTGGTTTCCTGCACCAACACAAGTGCGAAAAGTGGTTTTTCAACACTAACACAAGTGCGAAAAGTGGTTTTTCAACACTATCACAAGTGCAAAAAGTCTTTTTTCCACACTAATACAAGTGCAAAAGTGGTTTCCTGCACCAACACAAGTGCGAAAAGTGGTTTTTCAACACTAACACAAGTGCGAAAAGTGGCTTTTCAACACTAACACAAGTGCAAAAAGTGGTTTTTCCACACTAATACAAGTGCAAAAGTGGTTTCCTGCACCAACACAAGTGCGAAATGTGGTTTTTCAACACGAACTCAAGTGCGAAAAGTGGTTTTTCAACACTAACACAAGTGCGAAAAGTGTTTTTTCCACACTAATACAAGTGCAAAAGTGGTTTCCTGCACCAACACAAGTGCGAAAAGTGGTTTTTCAACACTAACACAAGTGCGAAAAGTGGTTTTTCAACACTATCACAAGTGCAAAAAGTGTTTTTTCCACACTAATACAAGTGCAAAAGTGGTTTCCTGCACCAACACAAGTGCGAAAAGTGGTTTTTCAACACTAACACAAGTGCAAAAAGTGGTTTTTCAACACTAACACAAGTGCAAAAAGTGGTTTTTCAACACTAACACAAGTGCAAAAAGTGGTTTTTCAACATTAACACAAGTGCGAAAAGTGTTTTTTCCACACTAATACAAGTGCAAAAGTGGTTTCCTGCACCAACACAAGTGCGAAAAGTGGTTTTTCAACACTAACACAAGTGCGAAAAGTGGTTTTTCAACACTAACACAAGTGCGAAAAGTGGTTTTTCAACACTAACACAAGTGCGAAAAGTGGTTTTTCCACACTAATACAAGTGCAAAAGTGGTTTCCTGCACCAACACAAGTGCGAAAAGTGGTTTTTCAACACTAACAAAAGTGCGAAAAGTGGTTTTTCAACACTATCACAAGTGCAAAAAGTCTTTTTTCCACACTAATACAAGTGCAAAAGTGGTTTCCTGCACCAACACAAGTGCGAAAAGTGGTTTTACAACACTAACACAAGTGCGAAAAGTGGCTTTTCAACACTAACACAAGTGCGAAAAGTGGTTTTTCCACACTAATACAAGTGCAAAAGTGGTTTCCTGCACCAACACAAGTGCGAAAAGTGGTTTTTCAACACTAACACAAGTGCGAAAAGTGGTTTTTCAACACTAACACAAGTGCGAAAGTGGTTTTTCAACACTAACACAAGTGCGAAAAGTGTTTTTTCCACACTAATACAAGTGCAAAAGTGGTTTCCTGCACCAACACAAGTGCGAAAAGTGGTTTTTCAACACTAACACAAGTGTGAAAAGTGGTTTTTCAACACTAACACAAGTGCGAAAAGTGTTTTTTCCACACTAATACAAGTGCAAAAGTGGTTTCCTGCACCAACACAAGTGCGAAAAGTGGTTTTTCATCACTAACACAAGTGCGAAAAGTGGTTTTTCAACACTAACACAAGTGCGAAAAGTGTTTTTTCAACACTAACACAAGTGCGAAAAGTGGTTTTTCAACACTATCACAAGTGCAAAAAGTGTTTTTTCCACACTAATACAAGTGCAAAAGTGGTTTCCTGCACCAACACAAGTGTGAAAAGTGGTTTTTCAACACTAACACAAGTGCGAAAAGTGGTTTTTCAACACTAACACAAGTGCAAAAAGTGGTTTTTCAACACTAACACAAGTGCAAAAAGTGGTTTTTCAACATTAACACAAGTGCGAAAAGTGTTTTTTCCACACTAATACAAGTGCAAAAGTGGTTTCCTGCACCAACACAAGTGCGAAAAGTGGTTTTTCAACACTAACACAAGTGCGAAAAGTGGTTTTTCAACACTAACACAAGTGTGAAAAGTGGTTTTTCAACACTAACACAAGTGCGAAAAGTGGTTTTTCCACACTAATACAAGTGCAAAAGTGGTTTCCTGCACCAACACAAGTGCGAAAAGTGGTTTTTCAACACTAACACAAGTGCGAAAAGTGGTTTTTCAACACTAACACAAGTGCGAAAAGTGTTTTTTCCACACTAATACAAGTGCAAAAGTGGTTTCCTGCACCAACACAAGTGCGAAAAGTGGTTTTTCAACACTAACACAAGTGCGAAAAGTGGCTTTTCAACACTAACACAAGTGCAAAAAGTGGTTTTTCCACACTAATACAAGTGCAAAAGTGGTTTCCTGCACCAACACAAGTGCGAAATGTGGTTTTTCAACACTAACACAAGTGCGAAAAGTGGTTTTTCAACACTATCACAAGTGCAAAAAGTCTTTTTTCCACACTAATACAAGTGCAAAAGTGGTTTCCTGCACCAACACAAGTGCGAAAAGTGGTTTTTCAACACTAACACAAGTGCGAAAAGTGGCTTTTCAACACTAACACAAGTGCAAAAAGTGGTTTTTTCCACACTAATACAAGTGCAAAAGTGGTTTCCTGCACCAACACAAGTGCGAAATGTGGTTTTTCAACACGAACTCAAGTGCGAAAAGTGGTTTTTCAACACTAACACAAGTGCGAAAAGTGTTTTTTCCACACTAATACAAGTGCAAAAGTGGTTTCCTGCACCAACACAAGTGCGAAAAGTGGTTTTTCAACACTAACACAAGTGCGAAAAGTGGTTTTTCAACACTATCACAAGTGCAAAAAGTGTTTTTTCCACACTAATACAAGTGCAAAAGTGGTTTCCTGCACCAACACAAGTGCGAAAGTGGTTTTTCAACACTAACACAAGTGCGAAAAGTGGTTTTTCAACACTAACACAAGTGCAAAAAGTGGTTTTTCAACACTAACACAAGTGCAAAAAGTGGTTTTTCAACATTAACACAAGTGCGAAAAGTGTTTTTTCCACACTAATACAAGTGCAAAAGTGGTTTCCTGCACCAACACAAGTGCGAAAAGTGGTTTTTCAACACTAACACAAGTGCGAAAAGTGGTTTTTCAACACTAACACAAGTGCGAAAAGTGGTTTTTCAACACTAACACAAGTGCGAAAAGTGGTTTTTCCACACTAATACAAGTGCAAAAGTGGTTTCCTGCACCAACACAAGTGCGAAAAGTGGTTTTTCAACACTAACAAAAGTGCGAAAAGTGGTTTTTCAACACTATCACAAGTGCAAAAAGGCTTTTTTCCACACTAATACAAGTGCAAAAGTGGTTTCCTGCACCAACACAAGTGCGAAAAGTGGTTTTACAACACTAACACAAGTGCGAAAAGTGGCTTTTCAACACTAACACAAGTGCGAAAAGTGGTTTTTCCACACTAATACAAGTGCAAAAGTGGTTTCCTGCACCAACACAAGTGCGAAAAGTGGTTTTTCAACACTAACACAAGTGCGAAAAGTGGTTTTTCAACACTAACACAAGTGCGAAAAGTGTTTTTTCAACACTAACACAAGTGCGAAAAGTGGTTTTTCAACACTATCACAAGTGCAAAAAGTGTTTTTTCCACACTAATACAAGTGCAAAAGTGGTTTCCTGCACCAACACAAGTGTGAAAAGTGGTTTTTCAACACTAACACAAGTGCGAAAAGTGGTTTTTCAACACTAACACAAGTGCAAAAAGTGGTTTTTCAACACTAACACAAGTGCAAAAAGTGGTTTTTCAACATTAACACAAGTGCGAAAAGTGTTTTTTCCACACTAATACAAGTGCAAAAGTGGTTTCCTGCACCAACACAAGTGCGAAAAGTGGTTTTTCAACACTAACACAAGTGCGAAAAGTGGTTTTTCAACACTAACACAAGTGCGAAAAGTGGTTTTTCAACACTAACACAAGTGCGAAAAGTGGTTTTTCCACACTAATACAAGTGCAAAAGTGGTTTCCTGCACCAACACAAGTGCGAAAAGTGGTTTTTCAACACTAACACAAGTGCGAAAAGTGGTTTTTCAACACTAACACAAGTGCGAAAAGTGTTTTTTCCACACTAATACAAGTGCAAAAGTGGTTTCCTGCACCAACACAAGTGCGAAAAGTGGTTTTTCAACACTAACACAAGTGCGAAAAGTGGCTTTTCAACACTAACACAAGTGCAAAAAGTGGTTTTTCCACACTAATACAAGTGCAAAAGTGGTTTCCTGCACCAACACAAGTGCGAAATGTGGTTTTTCAACACTAACACAAGTGCGAAAAGTGGTTTTTCAACACTATCACAAGTGCAAAAAGTCTTTTTTCCACACTAATACAAGTGCAAAAGTGGTTTCCTGCACCAACACAAGTGCGAAAAGTGGTTTTTCAACACTAACACAAGTGCGAAAAGTGGCTTTTCAACACTAACACAAGTGCAAAAAGTGGTTTTTCCACACTAATACAAGTGCAAAAGTGGTTTCCTGCACCAACACAAGTGCGAAATGTGGTTTTTCAACACGAACTCAAGTGCGAAAAGTGGTTTTTCAACACTAACACAAGTGCGAAAAGTGTTTTTTCCACACTAATACAAGTGCAAAAGTGGTTTCCTGCACCAACACAAGTGCGAAAAGTGGTTTTTCAACACTAACACAAGTGCGAAAAGTGGTTTTTCAACACTATCACAAGTGCAAAAAGTGTTTTTTCCACACTAATACAAGTGCAAAAGTGGTTTCCTGCACCAACACAAGTGCGAAAAGTGGTTTTTCAACACTAACACAAGTGCGAAAAGTGGTTTTTCAACACTAACACAAGTGCAAAAAGTGGTTTTTCAACACTAACACAAGTGCAAAAAGTGGTTTTTCAACATTAACACAAGTGCGAAAAGTGTTTTTTCCACACTAATACAAGTGCAAAAGTGGTTTCCTGCACCAACACAAGTGCGAAAAGTGGTTTTTCAACACTAACACAAGTGCGAAAAGTGGTTTTTCAACACTAACACAAGTGCGAAAAGTGGTTTTTCAACACTAACACAAGTGCGAAAAGTGGTTTTTCCACACTAATACAAGTGCAAAAGTGGTTTCCTGCACCAACACAAGTGCGAAAAGTGGTTTTTCAACACTAACAAAAGTGCGAAAAGTGGTTTTTCAACACTATCACAAGTGCAAAAAGGCTTTTTTCCACACTAATACAAGTGCAAAAGTGGTTTCCTGCACCAACACAAGTGCGAAAAGTGGTTTTACAACACTAACACAAGTGCGAAAAGTGGCTTTTCAACACTAACACAAGTGCGAAAAGTGGTTTTTCCACACTAATACAAGTGCAAAAGTGGTTTCCTGCACCAACACAAGTGCGAAAAGTGGTTTTTCAACACTAACACAAGTGCGAAAAGTGGTTTTTCAACACTAACACAAGTGCGAAAGTGGTTTTTCAACACTAACACAAGTGCGAAAAGTGTTTTTTCCACACTAATACAAGTGCAAAAGTGGTTTCCTGCACCAACACAAGTGCGAAAAGTGGTTTTTCAACACTAACACAAGTGCGAAAAGTGGTTTTTCAACACTAACACAAGTGCGAAAAGTGTTTTTTCCACACTAATACAAGTGCAAAAGTGGTTTCCTGCACCAACACAAGTGCGAAAAGTGGTTTTTCAACACTAACACAAGTGCGAAAAGTGGTTTTTCAACACTAACACAAGTGCGAAAAGTGTTTTTTCAACACTAACACAAGTGCGAAAAGTGGTTTTTCAACACTATCACAAGTGCAAAAAGTGTTTTTTCCACACTAATACAAGTGCAAAAGTGGTTTCCTGCACCAACACAAGTGCGAAAAGTGGTTTTTCAACACTAACACAAGTGCGAAAAGTGGTTTTTCAACACTAACACAAGTGCAAAAAGTGGTTTTTCAACACTAACACAAGTGCAAAAAGTGGTTTTTCAACATTAACACAAGTGCGAAAAGTGTTTTTTCCACACTAATACAAGTGCAAAAGTGGTTTCCTGCACCAACACAAGTGCGAAAAGTGGTTTTTCAACACTAACACAAGTGCGAAAAGTGGTTTTTCAACACTAACACAAGTGCGAAAAGTGGTTTTTCAACACTAACACAAGTGCGAAAAGTGGTTTTTCCACACTAATACAAGTGCAAAAGTGGTTTCCTGCACCAACACAAGTGCGAAAAGTGGTTTTTCAACACTAACACAAGTGCGAAAAGTGGTTTTTCAACACTATCACAAGTGCAAAAAGTGTTTTTTCCACACTAATACAAGTGCAAAAGTGGTTTCCTGCACCAACACAAGTGCGAAAAGTGGTTTTTCAACACTAACACAAGTGCGAAAAGTGGTTTTTCAACACTAACACAAGTGCAAAAAGTGGTTTTTCAACACTAACACAAGTGCAAAAAGTGGTTTTTCAACATTAACACAAGTGCGAAAAGTGTTTTTTCCACACTAATACAAGTGCAAAAGTGGTTTCCTGCACCAACACAAGTGCGAAAAGTGGTTTTTCAACACTAACACAAGTGCGAAAAGTGGTTTTTCAACACTAACACAAGTGCGAAAAGTGGTTTTTCAACACTAACACAAGTGCGAAAAGTGGTTTTTCCACACTAATACAAGTGCAAAAGTGGTTTCCTGCACCAACACAAGTGCGAAAAGTGGTTTTTCAACACTAACAAAAGTGCGAAAAGTGGTTTTTCAACACTATCACAAGTGCAAAAAGGCTTTTTTCCACACTAATACAAGTGCAAAAGTGGTTTCCTGCACCAACACAAGTGCGAAAAGTGGTTTTACAACACTAACACAAGTGCGAAAAGTGGCTTTTCAACACTAACACAAGTGCGAAAAGTGGTTTTTCCACACTAATACAAGTGCAAAAGTGGTTTCCTGCACCAACACAAGTGCGAAAAGTGGTTTTTCAACACTAACACAAGTGCGAAAAGTGGTTTTTCAACACTAACACAAGTGCGAAAAGTGTTTTTTCAACACTAACACAAGTGCGAAAAGTGGTTTTTCAACACTATCACAAGTGCAAAAAGTGTTTTTTCCACACTAATACAAGTGCAAAAGTGGTTTCCTGCACCAACACAAGTGTGAAAAGTGGTTTTTCAACACTAACACAAGTGCGAAAAGTGGTTTTTCAACACTAACACAAGTGCAAAAAGTGGTTTTTCAACACTAACACAAGTGCAAAAAGTGGTTTTTCAACATTAACACAAGTGCGAAAAGTGTTTTTTCCACACTAATACAAGTGCAAAAGTGGTTTCCTGCACCAACACAAGTGCGAAAAGTGGTTTTTCAACACTAACACAAGTGCGAAAAGTGGTTTTTCAACACTAACACAAGTGCGAAAAGTGGTTTTTCAACACTAACACAAGTGCGAAAAGTGGTTTTTCCACACTAATACAAGTGCAAAAGTGGTTTCCTGCACCAACACAAGTGCGAAAAGTGGTTTTTCAACACTAACACAAGTGCGAAAAGTGGTTTTTCAACACTAACACAAGTGCGAAAAGTGTTTTTTCCACACTAATACAAGTGCAAAAGTGGTTTCCTGCACCAACACAAGTGCGAAAAGTGGTTTTTCAACACTAACACAAGTGCGAAAAGTGGCTTTTCAACACTAACACAAGTGCAAAAAGTGGTTTTTCCACACTAATACAAGTGCAAAAGTGGTTTCCTGCACCAACACAAGTGCGAAATGTGGTTTTTCAACACTAACACAAGTGCGAAAAGTGGTTTTTCAACACTATCACAAGTGCAAAAAGTCTTTTTTCCACACTAATACAAGTGCAAAAGTGGTTTCCTGCACCAACACAAGTGCGAAAAGTGGTTTTTCAACACTAACACAAGTGCGAAAAGTGGCTTTTCAACACTAACACAAGTGCAAAAAGTGGTTTTTCCACACTAATACAAGTGCAAAAGTGGTTTCCTGCACCAACACAAGTGCGAAATGTGGTTTTTCAACACGAACTCAAGTGCGAAAAGTGGTTTTTCAACACTAACACAAGTGCGAAAAGTGTTTTTTCCACACTAATACAAGTGCAAAAGTGGTTTCCTGCACCAACACAAGTGCGAAAAGTGGTTTTTCAACACTAACACAAGTGCGAAAAGTGGTTTTTCAACACTATCACAAGTGCAAAAAGTGGTTTTTCAACACTAACACAAGTGCAAAAAGTGGTTTTTCAACATTAACACAAGTGCGAAAAGTGTTTTTTCCACACTAATACAAGTGCAAAAGTGGTTTCCTGCACCAACACAAGTGCGAAAAGTGGTTTTTCAACACTAACACAAGTGCGAAAAGTGGTTTTTCAACACTAACACAAGTGCGAAAAGTGGTTTTTCAACACTAACACAAGTGCGAAAAGTGGTTTTTCCACACTAATACAAGTGCAAAAGTGGTTTCCTGCACCAACACAAGTGCGAAAAGTGGTTTTTCAACACTAACAAAAGTGCGAAAAGTGGTTTTTCAACACTATCACAAGTGCAAAAAGGCTTTTTTCCACACTAATACAAGTGCAAAAGTGGTTTCCTGCACCAACACAAGTGCGAAAAGTGGTTTTACAACACTAACACAAGTGCGAAAAGTGGCTTTTCAACACTAACACAAGTGCGAAAAGTGGTTTTTCCACACTAATACAAGTGCAAAAGTGGTTTCCTGCACCAACACAAGTGCGAAAAGTGGTTTTTCAACACTAACACAAGTGCGAAAAGTGGTTTTTCAACACTAACACAAGTGCGAAAGTGGTTTTTCAACACTAACACAAGTGCGAAAAGTGTTTTTTCCACACTAATACAAGTGCAAAAGTGGTTTCCTGCACCAACACAAGTGCGAAAAGTGGTTTTTCAACACTAACACAAGTGCGAAAAGTGGTTTTTCAACACTAACACAAGTGCGAAAAGTGTTTTTTCCACACTAATACAAGTGCAAAAGTGGTTTCCTGCACCAACACAAGTGCGAAAAGTGGTTTTTCAACACTAACACAAGTGCGAAAAGTGGTTTTTCAACACTAACACAAGTGCGAAAAGTGTTTTTTCAACACTAACACAAGTGCGAAAAGTGGTTTTTCAACACTATCACAAGTGCAAAAAGTGTTTTTTCCACACTAATACAAGTGCAAAAGTGGTTTCCTGCACCAACACAAGTGCGAAAAGTGGTTTTTCAACACTAACACAAGTGCGAAAAGTGGTTTTTCAACACTAACACAAGTGCAAAAAGTGGTTTTTCAACACTAACACAAGTGCAAAAAGTGGTTTTTCAACATTAACACAAGTGCGAAAAGTGTTTTTTCCACACTAATACAAGTGCAAAAGTGGTTTCCTGCACCAACACAAGTGCGAAAAGTGGTTTTTCAACACTAACACAAGTGCGAAAAGTGGTTTTTCAACACTAACACAAGTGCGAAAAGTGGTTTTTCAACACTAACACAAGTGCGAAAAGTGGTTTTTCCACACTAATACAAGTGCAAAAGTGGTTTCCTGCACCAACACAAGTGCGAAAAGTGGTTTTTCAACACTAACAAAAGTGCGAAAAGTGGTTTTTCAACACTATCACAAGTGCAAAAAGTGGTTTTTCCACACTAATACAAGTGCAAAAGTGGTTTCCTGCACCAACACAAGTGCGAAATGTGGTTTTTCAACACGAACTCAAGTGCGAAAAGTGGTTTTTCAACACTAACACAAGTGCGAAAAGTGTTTTTTCCACACTAATACAAGTGCAAAAGTGGTTTCCTGCACCAACACAAGTGCGAAAAGTGGTTTTTCAACACTAACACAAGTGCAAAAAGTGGTTTTTCAACACTATCACAAGTGCAAAAAGTGTTTTTTCCACACTAATACAAGTGCAAAAGTGGTTTCCTGCACCAACACAAGTGCGAAAAGTGGTTTTTCAACACTAACACAAGTGCGAAAAGTGGTTTTTCAACACTAACACAAGTGCAAAAAGTGGTTTTTCAACACTAACACAAGTGCAAAAAGTGGTTTTTCAACATTAACACAAGTGCGAAAAGTGTTTTTTCCACACTAATACAAGTGCAAAAGTGGTTTCCTGCACCAACACAAGTGCGAAAAGTGGTTTTTCAACACTAACACAAGTGCGAAAAGTGGTTTTTCAACACTATCACAAGTGCAAAAAGTGTTTTTTCCACACTAATACAAGTGCAAAAGTGGTTTCCTGCACCAACACAAGTGTGAAAAGTGGTTTTTCAACACTAACACAAGTGCGAAAAGTGGTTTTTCAACACTAACACAAGTGCAAAAAGTGGTTTTTCAACACTAACACAAGTGCAAAAAGTGGTTTTTCAACATTAACACAAGTGCGAAAAGTGTTTTTTCCACACTAATACAAGTGCAAAAGTGGTTTCCTGCACCAACACAAGTGCGAAAAGTGGTTTTTCAACACTAACACAAGTGCGAAAAGTGGTTTTTCAACACTAACACAAGTGCGAAAAGTGGTTTTTCAACACTAACACAAGTGCGAAAAGTGGTTTTTCCACACTAATACAAGTGCAAAAGTGGTTTCCTGCACCAACACAAGTGCGAAAAGTGGTTTTTCAACACTAACACAAGTGCGAAAAGTGGTTTTTCAACACTAACACAAGTGCGAAAAGTGTTTTTTCCACACTAATACAAGTGCAAAAGTGGTTTCCTGCACCAACACAAGTGCGAAAAGTGGTTTTTCAACACTAACACAAGTGCGAAAAGTGGCTTTTCAACACTAACACAAGTGCAAAAAGTGGTTTTTCCACACTAATACAAGTGCAAAAGTGGTTTCCTGCACCAACACAAGTGCGAAATGTGGTTTTTCAACACTAACACAAGTGCGAAAAGTGGTTTTTCAACACTATCACAAGTGCAAAAAGTCTTTTTTCCACACTAATACAAGTGCAAAAGTGGTTTCCTGCACCAACACAAGTGCGAAAAGTGGTTTTTCAACACTAACACAAGTGCGAAAAGTGGCTTTTCAACACTAACACAAGTGCAAAAAGTGGTTTTTCCACACTAATACAAGTGCAAAAGTGGTTTCCTGCACCAACACAAGTGCGAAATGTGGTTTTTCAACACGAACTCAAGTGCGAAAAGTGGTTTTTCAACACTAACACAAGTGCGAAAAGTGTTTTTTCCACACTAATACAAGTGCAAAAGTGGTTTCCTGCACCAACACAAGTGCGAAAAGTGGTTTTTCAACACTAACACAAGTGCGAAAAGTGGTTTTTCAACACTATCACAAGTGCAAAAAGTGTTTTTTCCACACTAATACAAGTGCAAAAGTGGTTTCCTGCACCAACACAAGTGCGAAAAGTGGTTTTTCAACACTAACACAAGTGCGAAAAGTGGTTTTTCAACACTAACACAAGTGCAAAAAGTGGTTTTTCAACACTAACACAAGTGCAAAAAGTGGTTTTTCAACATTAACACAAGTGCGAAAAGTGTTTTTTCCACACTAATACAAGTGCAAAAGTGGTTTCCTGCACCAACACAAGTGCGAAAAGTGGTTTTTCAACACTAACACAAGTGCGAAAAGTGGTTTTTCAACACTAACACAAGTGCGAAAAGTGGTTTTTCAACACTAACACAAGTGCGAAAAGTGGTTTTTCCACACTAATACAAGTGCAAAAGTGGTTTCCTGCACCAACACAAGTGCGAAAAGTGGTTTTTCAACACTAACAAAAGTGCGAAAAGTGGTTTTTCAACACTATCACAAGTGCAAAAAGGCTTTTTTCCACACTAATACAAGTGCAAAAGTGGTTTCCTGCACCAACACAAGTGCGAAAAGTGGTTTTACAACACTAACACAAGTGCGAAAAGTGGCTTTTCAACACTAACACAAGTGCGAAAAGTGGTTTTTCCACACTAATACAAGTGCAAAAGTGGTTTCCTGCACCAACACAAGTGCGAAAAGTGGTTTTTCAACACTAACACAAGTGCGAAAAGTGGTTTTTCAACACTAACACAAGTGCGAAAGTGGTTTTTCAACACTAACACAAGTGCGAAAAGTGTTTTTTCCACACTAATACAAGTGCAAAAGTGGTTTCCTGCACCAACACAAGTGCGAAAAGTGGTTTTTCAACACTAACACAAGTGCGAAAAGTGGTTTTTCAACACTAACACAAGTGCGAAAAGTGTTTTTTCCACACTAATACAAGTGCAAAAGTGGTTTCCTGCACCAACACAAGTGCGAAAAGTGGTTTTTCAACACTAACACAAGTGCGAAAAGTGGTTTTTCAACACTAACACAAGTGCGAAAAGTGTTTTTTCAACACTAACACAAGTGCGAAAAGTGGTTTTTCAACACTATCACAAGTGCAAAAAGTGTTTTTTCCACACTAATACAAGTGCAAAAGTGGTTTCCTGCACCAACACAAGTGCGAAAAGTGGTTTTTCAACACTAACACAAGTGCGAAAAGTGGTTTTTCAACACTAACACAAGTGCAAAAAGTGGTTTTTCAACACTAACACAAGTGCAAAAAGTGGTTTTTCAACATTAACACAAGTGCGAAAAGTGTTTTTTCCACACTAATACAAGTGCAAAAGTGGTTTCCTGCACCAACACAAGTGCGAAAAGTGGTTTTTCAACACTAACACAAGTGCGAAAAGTGGTTTTTCAACACTAACACAAGTGCGAAAAGTGGTTTTTCAACACTAACACAAGTGCGAAAAGTGGTTTTTCCACACTAATACAAGTGCAAAAGTGGTTTCCTGCACCAACACAAGTGCGAAAAGTGGTTTTTCAACACTAACAAAAGTGCGAAAAGTGGTTTTTCAACACTATCACAAGTGCAAAAAGTGGTTTTTCCACACTAATACAAGTGCAAAAGTGGTTTCCTGCACCAACACAAGTGCGAAATGTGGTTTTTCAACACGAACTCAAGTGCGAAAAGTGGTTTTTCAACACTAACACAAGTGCGAAAAGTGTTTTTTCCACACTAATACAAGTGCAAAAGTGGTTTCCTGCACCAACACAAGTGCGAAAAGTGGTTTTTCAACACTAACACAAGTGCGAAAAGTGGTTTTTCAACACTATCACAAGTGCAAAAAGTGTTTTTTCCACACTAATACAAGTGCAAAAGTGGTTTCCTGCACCAACACAAGTGCGAAAAGTGGTTTTTCAACACTAACACAAGTGCGAAAAGTGGTTTTTCAACACTAACACAAGTGCAAAAAGTGGTTTTTCAACACTAACACAAGTGCAAAAAGTGGTTTTTCAACATTAACACAAGTGCGAAAAGTGTTTTTTCCACACTAATACAAGTGCAAAAGTGGTTTCCTGCACCAACACAAGTGCGAAAAGTGGTTTTTCAACACTAACACAAGTGCGAAAAGTGGTTTTTCAACACTAACACAAGTGCGAAAAGTGGTTTTTCAACACTAACACAAGTGCGAAAAGTGGTTTTTCCACACTAATACAAGTGCAAAAGTGGTTTCCTGCACCAACACAAGTGCGAAAAGTGGTTTTTCAACACTAACAAAAGTGCGAAAAGTGGTTTTTCAACACTATCACAAGTGCAAAAAGGCTTTTTTCCACACTAATACAAGTGCAAAAGTGGTTTCCTGCACCAACACAAGTGCGAAAAGTGGTTTTACAACACTAACACAAGTGCGAAAAGTGGCTTTTCAACACTAACACAAGTGCGAAAAGTGGTTTTTCCACACTAATACAAGTGCAAAAGTGGTTTCCTGCACCAACACAAGTGCGAAAAGTGGTTTTTCAACACTAACACAAGTGCGAAAAGTGGTTTTTCAACACTAACACAAGTGCGAAAAGTGTTTTTTCAACACTAACACAAGTGCGAAAAGTGGTTTTTCAACACTATCACAAGTGCAAAAAGTGTTTTTTCCACACTAATACAAGTGCAAAAGTGGTTTCCTGCACCAACACAAGTGTGAAAAGTGGTTTTTCAACACTAACACAAGTGCGAAAAGTGGTTTTTCAACACTAACACAAGTGCAAAAAGTGGTTTTTCAACACTAACACAAGTGCAAAAAGTGGTTTTTCAACATTAACACAAGTGCGAAAAGTGTTTTTTCCACACTAATACAAGTGCAAAAGTGGTTTCCTGCACCAACACAAGTGCGAAAAGTGGTTTTTCAACACTAACACAAGTGCGAAAAGTGGTTTTTCAACACTAACACAAGTGCGAAAAGTGGTTTTTCAACACTAACACAAGTGCGAAAAGTGGTTTTTCCACACTAATACAAGTGCAAAAGTGGTTTCCTGCACCAACACAAGTGCGAAAAGTGGTTTTTCAACACTAACACAAGTGCGAAAAGTGGTTTTTCAACACTAACACAAGTGCGAAAAGTGTTTTTTCCACACTAATACAAGTGCAAAAGTGGTTTCCTGCACCAACACAAGTGCGAAAAGTGGTTTTTCAACACTAACACAAGTGCGAAAAGTGGCTTTTCAACACTAACACAAGTGCAAAAAGTGGTTTTTCCACACTAATACAAGTGCAAAAGTGGTTTCCTGCACCAACACAAGTGCGAAATGTGGTTTTTCAACACTAACACAAGTGCGAAAAGTGGTTTTTCAACACTATCACAAGTGCAAAAAGTCTTTTTTCCACACTAATACAAGTGCAAAAGTGGTTTCCTGCACCAACACAAGTGCGAAAAGTGGTTTTTCAACACTAACACAAGTGCGAAAAGTGGCTTTTCAACACTAACACAAGTGCAAAAAGTGGTTTTTCCACACTAATACAAGTGCAAAAGTGGTTTCCTGCACCAACACAAGTGCGAAATGTGGTTTTTCAACACGAACTCAAGTGCGAAAAGTGGTTTTTCAACACTAACACAAGTGCGAAAAGTGTTTTTTCCACACTAATACAAGTGCAAAAGTGGTTTCCTGCACCAACACAAGTGCGAAAAGTGGTTTTTCAACACTAACACAAGTGCGAAAAGTGGTTTTTCAACACTATCACAAGTGCAAAAAGTGGTTTTTCAACACTAACACAAGTGCAAAAAGTGGTTTTTCAACATTAACACAAGTGCGAAAAGTGTTTTTTCCACACTAATACAAGTGCAAAAGTGGTTTCCTGCACCAACACAAGTGCGAAAAGTGGTTTTTCAACACTAACACAAGTGCGAAAAGTGGTTTTTCAACACTAACACAAGTGCGAAAAGTGGTTTTTCAACACTAACACAAGTGCGAAAAGTGGTTTTTCCACACTAATACAAGTGCAAAAGTGGTTTCCTGCACCAACACAAGTGCGAAAAGTGGTTTTTCAACACTAACAAAAGTGCGAAAAGTGGTTTTTCAACACTATCACAAGTGCAAAAAGGCTTTTTTCCACACTAATACAAGTGCAAAAGTGGTTTCCTGCACCAACACAAGTGCGAAAAGTGGTTTTACAACACTAACACAAGTGCGAAAAGTGGCTTTTCAACACTAACACAAGTGCGAAAAGTGGTTTTTCCACACTAATACAAGTGCAAAAGTGGTTTCCTGCACCAACACAAGTGCGAAAAGTGGTTTTTCAACACTAACACAAGTGCGAAAAGTGGTTTTTCAACACTAACACAAGTGCGAAAGTGGTTTTTCAACACTAACACAAGTGCGAAAAGTGTTTTTTCCACACTAATACAAGTGCAAAAGTGGTTTCCTGCACCAACACAAGTGCGAAAAGTGGTTTTTCAACACTAACACAAGTGCGAAAAGTGGTTTTTCAACACTAACACAAGTGCGAAAAGTGTTTTTTCCACACTAATACAAGTGCAAAAGTGGTTTCCTGCACCAACACAAGTGCGAAAAGTGGTTTTTCAACACTAACACAAGTGCGAAAAGTGGTTTTTCAACACTAACACAAGTGCGAAAAGTGTTTTTTCAACACTAACACAAGTGCGAAAAGTGGTTTTTCAACACTATCACAAGTGCAAAAAGTGTTTTTTCCACACTAATACAAGTGCAAAAGTGGTTTCCTGCACCAACACAAGTGCGAAAAGTGGTTTTTCAACACTAACACAAGTGCGAAAAGTGGTTTTTCAACACTAACACAAGTGCAAAAAGTGGTTTTTCAACACTAACACAAGTGCAAAAAGTGGTTTTTCAACATTAACACAAGTGCGAAAAGTGTTTTTTCCACACTAATACAAGTGCAAAAGTGGTTTCCTGCACCAACACAAGTGCGAAAAGTGGTTTTTCAACACTAACACAAGTGCGAAAAGTGGTTTTTCAACACTAACACAAGTGCGAAAAGTGGTTTTTCAACACTAACACAAGTGCGAAAAGTGGTTTTTCCACACTAATACAAGTGCAAAAGTGGTTTCCTGCACCAACACAAGTGCGAAAAGTGGTTTTTCAACACTAACAAAAGTGCGAAAAGTGGTTTTTCAACACTATCACAAGTGCAAAAAGTGGTTTTTCCACACTAATACAAGTGCAAAAGTGGTTTCCTGCACCAACACAAGTGCGAAATGTGGTTTTTCAACACGAACTCAAGTGCGAAAAGTGGTTTTTCAACACTAACACAAGTGCGAAAAGTGTTTTTTCCACACTAATACAAGTGCAAAAGTGGTTTCCTGCACCAACACAAGTGCGAAAAGTGGTTTTTCAACACTAACACAAGTGCGAAAAGTGGTTTTTCAACACTATCACAAGTGCAAAAAGTGTTTTTTCCACACTAATACAAGTGCAAAAGTGGTTTCCTGCACCAACACAAGTGCGAAAAGTGGTTTTTCAACACTAACACAAGTGCGAAAAGTGGTTTTTCAACACTAACACAAGTGCAAAAAGTGGTTTTTCAACACTAACACAAGTGCAAAAAGTGGTTTTTCAACATTAACACAAGTGCGAAAAGTGTTTTTTCCACACTAATACAAGTGCAAAAGTGGTTTCCTGCACCAACACAAGTGCGAAAAGTGGTTTTTCAACACTAACACAAGTGCGAAAAGTGGTTTTTCAACACTAACACAAGTGCGAAAAGTGGTTTTTCAACACTAACACAAGTGCGAAAAGTGGTTTTTCCACACTAATACAAGTGCAAAAGTGGTTTCCTGCACCAACACAAGTGCGAAAAGTGGTTTTTCAACACTAACAAAAGTGCGAAAAGTGGTTTTTCAACACTATCACAAGTGCAAAAAGGCTTTTTTCCACACTAATACAAGTGCAAAAGTGGTTTCCTGCACCAACACAAGTGCGAAAAGTGGTTTTACAACACTAACACAAGTGCGAAAAGTGGCTTTTCAACACTAACACAAGTGCGAAAAGTGGTTTTTCCACACTAATACAAGTGCAAAAGTGGTTTCCTGCACCAACACAAGTGCGAAAAGTGGTTTTTCAACACTAACACAAGTGCGAAAAGTGGTTTTTCAACACTAACACAAGTGCGAAAAGTGTTTTTTCAACACTAACACAAGTGCGAAAAGTGGTTTTTCAACACTATCACAAGTGCAAAAAGTGTTTTTTCCACACTAATACAAGTGCAAAAGTGGTTTCCTGCACCAACACAAGTGTGAAAAGTGGTTTTTCAACACTAACACAAGTGCGAAAAGTGGTTTTTCAACACTAACACAAGTGCAAAAAGTGGTTTTTCAACACTAACACAAGTGCAAAAAGTGGTTTTTCAACATTAACACAAGTGCGAAAAGTGTTTTTTCCACACTAATACAAGTGCAAAAGTGGTTTCCTGCACCAACACAAGTGCGAAAAGTGGTTTTTCAACACTAACACAAGTGCGAAAAGTGGTTTTTCAACACTAACACAAGTGCGAAAAGTGGTTTTTCAACACTAACACAAGTGCGAAAAGTGGTTTTTCCACACTAATACAAGTGCAAAAGTGGTTTCCTGCACCAACACAAGTGCGAAAAGTGGTTTTTCAACACTAACACAAGTGCGAAAAGTGGTTTTTCAACACTAACACAAGTGCGAAAAGTGTTTTTTCCACACTAATACAAGTGCAAAAGTGGTTTCCTGCACCAACACAAGTGCGAAAAGTGGTTTTTCAACACTAACACAAGTGCGAAAAGTGGCTTTTCAACACTAACACAAGTGCAAAAAGTGGTTTTTCCACACTAATACAAGTGCAAAAGTGGTTTCCTGCACCAACACAAGTGCGAAATGTGGTTTTTCAACACTAACACAAGTGCGAAAAGTGGTTTTTCAACACTATCACAAGTGCAAAAAGTCTTTTTTCCACACTAATACAAGTGCAAAAGTGGTTTCCTGCACCAACACAAGTGCGAAAAGTGGTTTTTCAACACTAACACAAGTGCGAAAAGTGGCTTTTCAACACTAACACAAGTGCAAAAAGTGGTTTTTCCACACTAATACAAGTGCAAAAGTGGTTTCCTGCACCAACACAAGTGCGAAATGTGGTTTTTCAACACGAACTCAAGTGCGAAAAGTGGTTTTTCAACACTAACACAAGTGCGAAAAGTGTTTTTTCCACACTAATACAAGTGCAAAAGTGGTTTCCTGCACCAACACAAGTGCGAAAAGTGGTTTTTCAACACTAACACAAGTGCGAAAAGTGGTTTTTCAACACTATCACAAGTGCAAAAAGTGTTTTTTCCACACTAATACAAGTGCAAAAGTGGTTTCCTGCACCAACACAAGTGCGAAAAGTGGTTTTTCAACACTAACACAAGTGCGAAAAGTGGTTTTTCAACACTAACACAAGTGCAAAAAGTGGTTTTTCAACACTAACACAAGTGCAAAAAGTGGTTTTTCAACATTAACACAAGTGCGAAAAGTGTTTTTTCCACACTAATACAAGTGCAAAAGTGGTTTCCTGCACCAACACAAGTGCGAAAAGTGGTTTTTCAACACTAACACAAGTGCGAAAAGTGGTTTTTCAACACTAACACAAGTGCGAAAAGTGGTTTTTCAACACTAACACAAGTGCGAAAAGTGGTTTTTCCACACTAATACAAGTGCAAAAGTGGTTTCCTGCACCAACACAAGTGCGAAAAGTGGTTTTTCAACACTAACAAAAGTGCGAAAAGTGGTTTTTCAACACTATCACAAGTGCAAAAAGGCTTTTTTCCACACTAATACAATTGCAAAAGTGGTTTCCTGCACCAACACAAGTGCGAAAAGTGGTTTTACAACACTAACACAAGTGCGAAAAGTGGCTTTTCAACACTAACACAAGTGCGAAAAGTGGTTTTTCCACACTAATACAAGTGCAAAAGTGGTTTCCTGCACCAACACAAGTGCGAAAAGTGGTTTTTCAACACTAACACAAGTGCGAAAAGTGGTTTTTCAACACTAACACAAGTGCGAAAGTGGTTTTTCAACACTAACACAAGTGCGAAAAGTGTTTTTTCCACACTAATACAAGTGCAAAAGTGGTTTCCTGCACCAACACAAGTGCGAAAAGTGGTTTTTCAACACTAACACAAGTGCGAAAAGTGGTTTTTCAACACTAACACAAGTGCGAAAAGTGTTTTTTCCACACTAATACAAGTGCAAAAGTGGTTTCCTGCACCAACACAAGTGCGAAAAGTGGTTTTTCAACACTAACACAAGTGCGAAAAGTGGTTTTTCAACACTAACACAAGTGCGAAAAGTGTTTTTTCAACACTAACACAAGTGCGAAAAGTGGTTTTTCAACACTATCACAAGTGCAAAAAGTGTTTTTTCCACACTAATACAAGTGCAAAAGTGGTTTCCTGCACCAACACAAGTGCGAAAAGTGGTTTTTCAACACTAACACAAGTGCGAAAAGTGGTTTTTCAACACTAACACAAGTGCAAAAAGTGGTTTTTCAACACTAACACAAGTGCAAAAAGTGGTTTTTCAACATTAACACAAGTGCGAAAAGTGTTTTTTCCACACTAATACAAGTGCAAAAGTGGTTTCCTGCACCAACACAAGTGCGAAAAGTGGTTTTTCAACACTAACACAAGTGCGAAAAGTGGTTTTTCAACACTAACACAAGTGCGAAAAGTGGTTTTTCAACACTAACACAAGTGCGAAAAGTGGTTTTTCCACACTAATACAAGTGCAAAAGTGGTTTCCTGCACCAACACAAGTGCGAAAAGTGGTTTTTCAACACTAACAAAAGTGCGAAAAGTGGTTTTTCAACACTATCACAAGTGCAAAAAGTCTTTTTTCCACACTAATACAAGTGCAAAAGTGGTTTCCTGCACCAACACAAGTGCGAAAAGTGGTTTTACAACACGAACACAAGTGCGAAAAGTGGTTTTTCAACACTAACACAAGTGCCAAAAGTGGTTTTTCAACACTATCACAAGTGCAAAAAGTGTTTTTTCCATGCTATTACAAGTGCAAAAGTGGTTTCCTGCACCAACACAAGTGCGAAAAGTGGTTTTTCGACACTAACACAAGTGCGAAAAGTGGTTTTTCAACACTAACACAAGTGCGATAAGTGGTTTCCTGCACCAACACAAGTGCGAAAAGTGGTTTTTCAACACTAACACAAGTGCGAAAAGTGGTTTTTCAACACTATCACAAGTGCAAAAAGTGTTTTTTCCACACCAACACAAGTGCGAAAAGTGGTTTTTCAACACTAACACCAGTGCGATAAGTGGTTTTTCAACACTAACACAAGTGCGAAAAGTGGTTTTTCAACACTAACAGAAGTGCGAAAAGTGGTTTTTCCACACTAATACAAGTGCAAAAGTGGTTTCCTGCACCAACACAAGTGCGAAAAGTGGTTTTTCAACACTAACACAAGTTCGAAAAGTGGTTTTTCAACACTATCACAAGTGCAAAAAGTGTTTTTTCCACACTAATACAAGTGCAAAAGTGGTTTCCTGCACCAACACATGTGCGAAAAGTGGTTTTTCAACACTAACACAAGTGCGAAAAGTGGTTTTTCAACACTAACACAAGTGCGAAAAGTGGTTTTTCCACACTAATACAAGTGCAAAAGTGGTTTCCTGCACCAACACAAGTGCGAAAAGTGGTTTTTCAACACTAACACAAGTGCGAAAAGTGGTTTTTCAACACTAACACAAGTGCGAAAAGTGGTTTTTCAACACTAACACAAGTGCGAAAAGTGGTTTTTCAACACTAACACAAGTGCGAAAAGTGTTTTTTCCACACTAATACAAGTGCAAAAGTGGTTTCCTGCACCAACACAAGTGCGAAAAGTGTTTTTTCAACACTAACACAAGTGCGAAAAGTTGTTTTTCAACACTAACACAAGTGCGAAAAGTGGTTTTTCAACACTAACACAAGTGTGAAAAGTGGTTTTTCCACACTAATACAAGTGCAAAAGTGGTTTCCTGCACCAACACAAGTGCAAAAAGTGGTTTTTCAACACTAACACAAGGGCGAAAAGTGGTTTTTCAACACAATCACAAGTGCAAAAAGTGTTTTTCCACACTAATACAAGTGCAAAAGTGGTTTCCTGCACCAACACAAGTGTGAAAAGTGGTTTTTCAACACTAACACAAGTGCGAAAAGTGGTTTTTCAACACTAACACAAGTGCGAAAAGTGGTTTTTCAACACTAACACAAGTGCGAAAAGTGGTTTTTCAACACTAACACAAGTGCGAAAAGTGGTTTTTCAATACTATCACAAGTGCAAAAAGTGTTTTTTCCACACTAATACAAGTGCAAAAGTGGTTTCCTGCACCAACACATGTGCGAAAAGTGGTTTTTCAACACTAACACAAGTGCGAAAAGTGGTTTTTCAACACTAACACAAGTGCGAAAAGTGGTTTTTCCACACTAATACAAGTGCAAAAGTGGTTTCCTGCACCAACACAAGTGCGAAAAGTGGTTTTTCAACACTAACACAAGTGCGAAAAGTGGTTTTTCAACACTAACACAAGTGCGAAAAGTGGTTTTTCAACACTATCACAAGTGCAAAAAGTGTTTTTTACACACTAATACAAGTGCAAAAGTGGTTTCCTACACCAACACAAGTGCGAAAAGTGGTTTTTCAACACTAACACAAGTGCGAAAAGTGGTTTTTCAACACTAACACAAGTGCGAAAAGTGGTTTTTCAACACTAACACAAGTGCGAAAAGTGGTTTTTCAACACTAACACAAGTGCGAAAAGTGGTTTTTCCACACTAATACAAGTGCAAAAGTGGTTTCCTGCACCAACACAAGTGCGAAAAGTGGTTTTTCAACACTAACACAAGGGCGAAAAGTGGTTTTTCAACACTATCACAAGTGCAAAAAGTATTTTTTCCACACGAATACAAGTGCAAAAGTGGTTTCCTGCACCAACACAAGTGCGAAAAGTGGTTTTTCAACACTAACACAAGTGCAAAAAGTGGTTTTTCCACACTAATACAAGTGCAAAAGTGGTTTCCTGCACCAACACAAGTGCGAAAAGTGGTTTTTCAACACTAACACAAGTGCGAAAAGTGGTTTTTCAACACTAACACAAGTGCGAAAAGTGGTTTTTCAACACTATCACAAGTGCAAAAAGTGTTTTTTCCACACTAATACAAGTGCAAAAGTGGTTTCCTGCTCCAACACAAGTGCGAAAAGTGGTTTTTCGACACTAACACAAGTGCGAAAAGTGGTTTTTCAACACTAACACAAGTGCGATAAGTGGTTTCCTGCACCAACACAAGTGCGAAAAGTGGTTTTTCAACACTAACACAAGTGCGAAAAGTGGTTTTTCAACACTATCACAAGTGCAAAAAGTGTTTTTCCACACTAATACAAGTGCAAAAGTGATTTCCTGCACCAACACAAGTGCGAAAAGTGGTTTTTCAACACTAACACAAGTGCGAAAAGTGGTTTTTCAACACTAACACAAGTGAGAAAAGTGTTTTTTCCACACTAATACAAGTGCAAAAGTGGTTTCCTGCACCAACACAAGTGCGAAAAGTAGTTTTTCAACACTAACACAAGTGCGAAAAGTGGTTTTTCAACACTAACACAAGTGCGAAAAGTGGTTTTTCCACACTAATACAAGTGCAAAAGTGGTTTCCTGCATCAACACAAGTGCGAAAAGTGGTTTTTCAACACTAACACAAGTGCGAAAAGTGGTTTTTCAACACTAACACAAGTGCGAAAAGTGGTTTTTCAACACTAACACAAGTGCGAAAAGTGGTTTTTCAACACTAACACAAGTGCGAAAAGTGTTTTTTCCACACTAATACAAGTGCAAAAGTGGTTTCCTGCACCAACACAAGTGCGAAAAGTGGTTTTTCAACACTAACACAAGTGCGAAAAGTTGTTTTTCAACACTAACACAAGTGCGAAAAGTGGTTTTTCAACACTAACACAAGTGTGAAAAGTGGTTTTTCCAAACTAATACAAGTGCAAAAGTGGTTTCCTGCACCAACACAAGTGCAAAAAGTGGTTTTTCAACACTAACACAAGGGCGAAAAGTGGTTTTTCAACACAATCACAAGTGCAAAAAGTGTTTTTCCACACTAATACAAGTGCAAAAGTGGTTTCCTGCACCAACACAAGTGTGAAAAGTGGTTTTTCAACACTAACACAAGTGCGAAAAGTGGTTTTTCAACACTAACACAAGTGCGAAAAGTGGTTTTTCAACACTAACACAAGTGCGAAAAGTGGTTTTTCAACACTAACACAAGTGCGAAAAGTGGTTTTTCAACACTATCACAAGTGCAAAAAGTGTTTTTCCACACTAATACAAGTGCAAAAGTGGTTTCCTGCACCAACACATGTGCGAAAAGTGGTTTTTCAACACTAACACAAGTGCGAAAAGTGGTTTTTCAACACTAACACAAGTGCGAAAAGTGGTTTTTCCACACTAATACAAGTGCAAAAGTGGTTTCCTGCACCAACACAAGTGCGAAAAGTGGTTTTTCAACACTAACACAAGTGCGAAAAGTGGTTTTTCAACACTAACACAAGTGCGAAAAGTGGTTTTTCAACACTATCACAAGTGCAAAAAGTGTTTTTTACACACTAATACAAGTGCAAAAGTGGTTTCCTACACCAACACAAGTGCGAAAAGTGGTTTTTCAACACCAACACAAGTGCGAAAAGTGGTTTTTCAACACTAACACAAGTGCGAAAAGTGGTTTTTCAACACTAACACAAGTGCGAAAAGTGGTTTTTCAACACTAACACAAGTGCGAAAAGTGTTTTTTCCACACTAATACAAGTGCAAAAGTGGTTTCCTGCACCAACACAAGTGCGAAAAGTGGTTTTTCAACACTAACACAAGGGCGAAAAGTGGTTTTTCAACACTATCACAAGTGCAAAAAGTATTTTTTCCACACGAATACAAGTGCAAAAGTGGTTTCCTGCACCAACACAAGTGCAAAAAGTGGTTTTTCAACACTAACACAAGTGCAAAAAGTGGTTTTTCCACACTAATACAAGTGCAAAAGTGGTTTCCTGCACCAACACAAGTGCGAAAAGTGGTTTTTCAACACTAACACAAGTGCGAAAAGTGGTTTTTCAACACTATCACAAGTGCAAAAAGTGTTTTTTCCACACTAATACAAGTGCAAAAGTGGTTTCCTGCTCCAACACAAGTGCGAAAAGTGGTTTTTCAACACTAACACAAGTGCGAAAAGTGGTTTTTCAACACTAACACAAGTGCGAATAGTGTTTTTCAACACTATCACAAGTGCAAAAAGTGGTTTTTCCACACTATTACAAGTGCAAAAGTGGTTTCCTGCACCAACACAAGTGCGAAAAGTGGTTTTTCGACACTAACACAAGTGCGAAAAGTGGTTTTTCAACACTAACACAAGTGCGAAAAGTGGTTTTTCAACACTATCACAAGTGCAAAAAGTGTTTTTTCCACACTAATACAAGTGCAAAAGTGGTTTCCTGCACCAACACATGTGCGAAAAGTGGTTTTTCAACACTAACACAAGTGTGAAAAGTGGTTTTTCAACACTAACACAAGTGCGAAAAGTGGTTTTTCCACACTAATACAAGTGCAAAAGTGGTTTCCTGCACCAACACAAGTGCGAAAAGTGGTTTTTCAACACTAACACAAGTGCGAAAGGTGGTTTTTCAACACTAACACAAGTGCGAAAAGTGGTTTTTCAACACTATCACAAGTGCAAAAAGTGTTTTTTCCACACTAATACAAGTGCAAAAGTGGTTTCCTACACCAACACAAGTGAGAAAAGTGGTTTTTCAACACTAACACAAGTGCGAAAAGTGGTTTTTCAACACTAACACAAGTGCGAAAAGTGGTTTTTCAACACTAACACAAGTGCGAAAAGTGGTTTTTCCACACTAACACAAGTGTGAAAAGTGTTTTTTCCACACTAATACAAGTGCAAAAGTGGTTTCCTGCACCAACACACGTGCGAAAAGTAGTTTTTCAACACTAACACAAGTGAGAAAAGTGGTTTTTCAACACTAACACAAGTGCGAAAAGTGGTTTTTCAACACTAACACAAGTGCGAAAAGTGGTTTTTCAACACTAACACAAGTGCGAAAAGTGGTTTTTCCACACTAATACAAGTGCAAAAGTGGTTTTTCAACACTAACACAAGGGCGAAAAGTGGTTTTTCAACACTATCACAAGTGCAAAAAGTGTTTTTTCCACACTAATACAAGTGCAAAAGTGGTTTCCTGCACCAACACAAGTGCGAAAAGTGGTTTTTCAACACTAACACAAGTGCGAAAAGTGGTTTTTCAACACTAACACAAGTGCGAAAAGTGGTTTTTCAACACTATCACAAGTGCAAAAAGTGTTTTTTCCACACTAATACAAGTGCAAAAGTGGTTTCCTGCTCCAACACAAGTGCGAAAAGTGGTTTTTCAACACTAACACAAGTGCGAAAAGTGGTTTTTCAACACTAACACAAGTGTGAAAAGTGTTTTTTCCACACTAATACAAGTGCAAAAGTGGTTTCCTGCACCAACACACGTGCGAAAAGTAGTTTTTCAACACTAACACAAGTGCGAAAAGTGTTTTTTCAACACTAACACAAGTGCAAAAGTGGTTTCCTGCACCAACACAAGTGCGAAAAGTGGTTTTTCAACACTAACACAAGTGCGAAAAGTGTTTTTTCAACACTATCACAAGTGCGAAAAGTGGTTTTTCAACACTAACACAAGGGCGAAAAGTGGTTTTTCAACACTATCACAAGTGCAAAAAGTGTTTTTTCCACACTAATACAAGTGCAAAAGTGGTTTCCTGCACCAACACAAGTGCGAAAAGTGGTTTTTCAACACTATCACAAGTGCAAAAAGTGTTCTTTCCACACTAATACAAGTGCAAAAGTGGTTTCCTGCTCCAACACGAGTGCAAAAAGTGGTTTTTCAACACTAACACAAGTGCGAAAAGTGGTTTTTCAACACTAACACAAGTGTGAAAAGTGTTTTTTCCACACTAATACAAGTGCAAAAGTGGTTTCCTGCACCAACACACGTGCGAAAAGTAGTTTTTCAACACTAACACAAGTGCGAAAAGTGTTTTTTCAACACTAACACAAGTGCAAAAGTGGTTTCCTGCACCAACACAAGTGTGAAAAGTGGTTTTTCAACACTAACACAAGTGTGAAAAGTGGTTTTTCAACACTAACACAAGTGCGAAAAGTGGTTTTTCAACACTAACACAAGTGCGAAAAGTGGTTTTTCAACACTAACACAAGTGCGAAAAGTGGTTTTTCAACACTATCACAAGTGCAAAAAGTGTTTTTCCACACTAATACAAGTGCAAAAGTGGTTTCCTGCACCAAAACATGTGCGAAAAGTGGTTTTTCAACACTAACACAAGTGCGAAAAGTGGTTTTTCAACACTAACACAAGTGCGAAAAGTGGTTTTTCCACACTAATACAAGTGCAAAAGTGGTTTCCTGCACCAACACAAGTGCGAAAAGTGGTTTTTCAACACTAACACAAGTGCGAAAAGTGGTTTTTCAACACTAACACAAGTGCGAAAAGTGGTTTTTCAACACTAACACAAGTGCGAAAAGTGGTTTTTCCACACTAATACAAGTGCAAAAGTGGTTTCCTGCACCAACACAAGTGCGAAAAGTGGTTTTTCAACACTAACACAAGTGCGAAAGGTGGTTTTTCAACACTAACACAAGTGCGAAAAGTGGTTTTTCAACACTATCACAAGTGCAAAAAGTGTTTTTTCCACACTAATACAAGTGCAAAAGTGGTTTCCTACACCAACACAAGTGAGAAAAGTGGTTTTTCAACACTAACACAAGTGCGAAAAGTGGTTTTTCAACACTAACACAAGTGCGTAAAGTGGTTTTTCAACACTAACACAAGTGCGAAAAGTGGTTTTTCCACACTAACACAAGTGTGAAAAGTGTTTTTTCCACACTAATACAAGTGCAAAAGTGGTTTCCTGCACCAACACACGTGCGAAAAGTAGTTTTTCAACACTAACACAAGTGAGAAAAGTGGTTTTTCAACACTAACACAAGTGCGAAAAGTGGTTTTTCAACACTAACACAAGTGCGAAAAGTGGTTTTTCAACACTAACACAAGTGTGAAAAGTGGTTTTTCAACACTAACACAAGTGCGAAAAGTGGTTTTTCCACACTAATACAAGTGCAAAAGTGGTTTCCTGCACCAACACAAGTGCGAAAAGTGGTTTTTCAACACTAACACAAGTGCGAAAGGTGGTTTTTCAACACTAACACAAGTGCGAAAAGTGGTTTTTCAACACTATCACAAGTGCAAAAAGTGTTTTTTCCACACTAATACAAGTGCAAAAGTGGTTTCCTACACCAACACAAGTGAGAAAAGTGGTTTTTCAACACTAACACAAGTGCGAAAAGTGGTTTTTCAACACTAACACAAGTGCGAAAAGTGGTTTTTCAACACTAACACAAGTGCGAAAAGTGGTTTTTCCACACTAACACAAGTGTGAAAAGTGTTTTTTCCACACTAATACAAGTGCAAAAGTGGTTTCCTGCACCAACACACGTGCGAAAAGTAGTTTTTCAACACTAACACAAGTGAGAAAAGTGGTTTTTCAACACTAACACAAGTGCGAAAAGTGGTTTTTCAACACTAACACAAGTGCGAAAAGTGGTTTTTCAACACTAACACAAGTGCGAAAAGTGGTTTTTCCACACTAATACAAGTGCAAAAGTGGTTTTTCAACACTAACACAAGGGCGAAAAGTGGTTTTTCAACACTATCACAAGTGCAAAAAGTGTTTTTTCCACACTAATACAAGTGCAAAAGTGGTTTCCTGCACCAACACAAGTGCGAAAAGTGGTTTTTCAACACTAACACAAGTGCGAAAAGTGGTTTTTCATCACTAACACAAGTGCGAAAAGTGGTTTTTCAACACTATCACAAGTGCAAAAAGTGTTTTTTCCACACTAATACAAGTGCAAAAGTGGTTTCCTGCTCCAACACAAGTGCGAAAAGTGGTTTTTCAACACTAACACAAGTGCGAAAAGTGGTTTTTCAACACTAACACAAGTGTGAAAAGTGTTTTTTCCACACTAATACAAGTGCAAAAGTGGTTTCCTGCACCAACACACGTGCGAAAAGTAGTTTTTCAACACTAACACAAGTGCGAAAAGTGTTTTTTCAACACTAACACAAGTGCAAAAGTGGTTTCCTGCACCAACACAAGTGCGAAAAGTGGTTTTTCAACACTAACACAAGTGCGAAAAGTGTTTTTTCAACACTATCACAAGTGCGAAAAGTGGTTTTTCAACACTAACACAAGGGCGAAAAGTGGTTTTTCAACACTATCACAAGTGCAAAAAGTGTTTTTTCCACACTAATACAAGTGCAAAAGTGGTTTCCTGCACCAACACAAGTGCGAAAAGTGGTTTTTCAACACTATCACAAGTGCAAAAAGTGTTCTTTCCACACTAATACAAGTGCAAAAGTGGTTTCCTGCTCCAACACGAGTGCAAAAAGTGGTTTTTCAACACTAACACAAGTGCGAAAAGTGGTTTTTCAACACTAACACAAGTGTGAAAAGTGTTTTTTCCACACTAATACAAGTGCAAAAGTGGTTTCCTGCACCAACACACGTGCGAAAAGTAGTTTTTCAACACTAACACAAGTGCGAAAAGTGTTTTTTCAACACTAACACAAGTGCAAAAGTGGTTTCCTGCACCAACACAAGTGTGAAAAGTGGTTTTTCAACACTAACACAAGTGCGAAAAGTGGTTTTTCAACACTAACACAAGTGCGAAAAGTGGTTTTTCAACACTAACACAAGTGCGAAAAGTGGTTTTTCAACACTAACACAAGTGTGAAAAGTGTTTTTTCCACACTAATACAAGTGCAAAAGTGGTTTCCTGCACCAACACACGTGCGAAAAGTAGTTTTTCAACACTAACACAAGTGCGAAAAGTGTTTTTTCAACACTAACACAAGTGCAAAAGTGGTTTCCTGCACCAACACAAGTGCGAAAAGTGGTTTTTCAACACTAACACAAGTGCGAAAAGTGTTTTTTCAACACTATCACAAGTGCGAAAAGTGGTTTTTCAACACTAACACAAGGGCGAAAAGTGGTTTTTCAACACTATCACAAGTGCAAAAAGTGTTTTTTCCACACTAATACAAGTGCAAAAGTGGTTTCCTGCACCAACACAAGTGCGAAAAGTGGTTTTTCAACACTATCACAAGTGCAAAAAGTGTTCTTTCCACACTAATACAAGTGCAAAAGTGGTTTCCTGCTCCAACACGAGTGCAAAAAGTGGTTTTTCAACACTAACACAAGTGCGAAAAGTGGTTTTTCAACACTAACACAAGTGTGAAAAGTGTTTTTTCCACACTAATACAAGTGCAAAAGTGGTTTCCTGCACCAACACACGTGCGAAAAGTAGTTTTTCAACACTAACACAAGTGCGAAAAGTGTTTTTTCAACACTAACACAAGTGCAAAAGTGGTTTCCTGCACCAACACAAGTGTGAAAAGTGGTTTTTCAACACTAACACAAGTGCGAAAAGTGGTTTTTCAACACTAACACAAGTGCGAAAAGTGGTTTTTCAACACTAACACAAGTGCGAAAAGTGGTTTTTCAACACTAACACAAGTGCGAAAAGTGGTTTTTCAACACTATCACAAGTGCAAAAAGTGTTTTTCCACACTAATACAAGTGCAAAAGTGGTTTCCTGCACCAACACATGTGCGAAAAGTGGTTTTTCAACACTAACACAAGTGCGAAAAGTGGTTTTTCAACACTAACACAAGTGCGAAAAGTGGTTTTCCACACTAATACAAGTGCAAAAGTGGTTTCCTGCACCAACACAAGTGCGAAAAGTGGTTTTTCAACACTAACACAAGTGCGAAAAGTGGTTTTTCAACACTAACACAAGTGCGAAAAGTGGTTTTTCAACACTAGCACAAGTGCAAAAAGTGTTTTTTACACACTAATACAAGTGCAAAAGTGGTTTCCTACACCAACACAAGTGCGAAAAGTGGTTTTTCAACACCAACACAAGTGCGAAAAGTGGTTTTTCAACACTAACACAAGTGCGAAAAGTGGTTTTTCAACACTAACACAAGTGCGAAAAGTGGTTTTTCAACACTAACACAAGTGCGAAAAGTGTTTTTTCCACACTAATACAAGTGCAAAAGTGGTTTCCTGCACCAACACAAGTGCGAAAAGTGGTTTTTCAACACTAACACAAGGGCGAAAAGTGGTTTTTCAACACTATCACAAGTGCAAAAAGTATTTTTTCCACACGAATACAAGTGCAAAAGTGGTTTCCTGCACCAACACAAGTGCAAAAAGTGGTTTTTCAACACTAACACAAGTGCAAAAAGTGGTTTTTCCACACTAATACAAGTGCAAAAGTGGTTTCCTGCACCAACACAAGTGCGAAAAGTGGTTTTTCAACACTAACACAAGTGCGAAAAGTGGTTTTTCAACACTATCACAAGTGCAAAAAGTGTTTTTTCCACACTAATACAAGTGCAAAAGTGGTTTCCTGCTCCAACACAAGTGCGAAAAGTGGTTTTTCAACACTAACACAAGTGCGAAAAGTGGTTTTTCAACACTAACACAAGTGCGAATAGTGTTTTTCAACACTATCACAAGTGCAAAAAGTGGTTTTTCCACACTATTACAAGTGCAAAAGTGGTTTCCTGCACCAACACAAGTGCGAAAAGTGGTTTTTCGACACTAACACAAGTGCGAAAAGTGGTTTTTCAACACTAACACAAGTGCGAAAAGTGGTTTTTCAACACTATCACAAGTGCAAAAAGTGTTTTTTCCACACTAATACAAGTGCAAAAGTGGTTTCCTGCACCAACACATGTGCGAAAAGTGGTTTTTCAACACTAACACAAGTGTGAAAAGTGGTTTTTCAACACTAACACAAGTGCGAAAAGTGGTTTTTCCACACTAATACAAGTGCAAAAGTGGTTTCCTGCACCAACACAAGTGCGAAAAGTGGTTTTTCAACACTAACACAAGTGCGAAAGGTGGTTTTTCAACACTAACACAAGTGCGAAAAGTGGTTTTTCAACACTATCACAAGTGCAAAAAGTGTTTTTTCCACACTAATACAAGTGCAAAAGTGGTTTCCTACACCAACACAAGTGAGAAAAGTGGTTTTTCAACACTAACACAAGTGCGAAAAGTGTTTTTTCAACACTAACACAAGTGCAAAAGTGGTTTCCTGCACCAACACAAGTGTGAAAAGTGGTTTTTCAACACTAACACAAGTGTGAAAAGTGGTTTTTCAACACTAACACAAGTGCGAAAAGTGGTTTTTCAACACTAACACAAGTGCGAAAAGTGGTTTTTCAACACTAACACAAGTGCGAAAAGTGGTTTTTCAACACTATCACAAGTGCAAAAAGTGTTTTTCCACACTAATACAAGTGCAAAAGTGGTTTCCTGCACCAAAACATGTGCGAAAAGTGGTTTTTCAACACTAACACAAGTGCGAAAAGTGGTTTTTCAACACTAACACAAGTGCGAAAAGTGGTTTTTCCACACTAATACAAGTGCAAAAGTGGTTTCCTGCACCAACACAAGTGCGAAAAGTGGTTTTTCAACACTAACACAAGTGCGAAAAGTGGTTTTTCAACACTAACACAAGTGCGAAAAGTGGTTTTTCAACACTAACACAAGTGCGAAAAGTGGTTTTTCCACACTAATACAAGTGCAAAAGTGGTTTCCTGCACCAACACAAGTGCGAAAAGTGGTTTTTCAACACTAACACAAGTGCGAAAGGTGGTTTTTCAACACTAACACAAGTGCGAAAAGTGGTTTTTCAACACTATCACAAGTGCAAAAAGTGTTTTTTCCACACTAATACAAGTGCAAAAGTGGTTTCCTACACCAACACAAGTGAGAAAAGTGGTTTTTCAACACTAACACAACTGCGAAAAGTGGTTTTTCAACACTAACACAAGTGCGTAAAGTGGTTTTTCAACACTAACACAAGTGCGAAAAGTGGTTTTTCCACACTAACACAAGTGTGAAAAGTGTTTTTTCCACACTAATACAAGTGCAAAAGTGGTTTCCTGCACCAACACACGTGCGAAAAGTAGTTTTTCAACACTAACACAAGTGAGAAAAGTGGTTTTTCAACACTAACACAAGTGCGAAAAGTGGTTTTTCAACACTAACACAAGTGCGAAAAGTGGTTTTTCAACACTAACACAAGTGTGAAAAGTGGTTTTTCAACACTAACACAAGTGCGAAAAGTGGTTTTTCCACACTAATACAAGTGCAAAAGTGGTTTCCTGCACCAACACAAGTGCGAAAAGTGGTTTTTCAACACTAACACAAGTGCGAAAGGTCGTTTTTCAACACTAACACAAGTGCGAAAAGTGGTTTTTCAACACTATCACAAGTGCAAAAAGTGTTTTTTCCACACTAATACAAGTGCAAAAGTGGTTTCCTACACCAACACAAGTGAGAAAAGTGGTTTTTCAACACTAACACAAGTGCGAAAAGTGGTTTTTCAACACTAACACAAGTGCGAAAAGTGGTTTTTCAACACTAACACAAGTGCGAAAAGTGGTTTTTCCACACTAACACAAGTGTGAAAAGTGTTTTTTCCACACTAATACAAGTGCAAAAGTGGTTTCCTGCACCAACACACGTGCGAAAAGTAGTTTTTCAACACTAACACAAGTGAGAAAAGTGGTTTTTCAACACTAACACAAGTGCGAAAAGTGGTTTTTCAACACTAACACAAGTGCGAAAAGTGGTTTTTCAACACTAACACAAGTGCGAAAAGTGGTTTTTCCACACTAATACAAGTGCAAAAGTGGTTTTTCAACACTAACACAAGGGCGAAAAGTGGTTTTTCAACACTATCACAAGTGCAAAAAGTGTTTTTTCCACACTAATACAAGTGCAAAAGTGGTTTCCTGCACCAACACAAGTGCGAAAAGTGGTTTTTCAACACTAACACAAGTGCGAAAAGTGGTTTTTCAACACTAACACAAGTGCGAAAAGTGGTTTTTCAACACTATCACAAGTGCAAAAAGTGTTTTTTCCACACTAATACAAGTGCAAAAGTGGTTTCCTGCTCCAACACAAGTGCGAAAAGTGGTTTTTCAACACTAACACAAGTGCGAAAAGTGGTTTTTCAACACTAACACAAGTGTGAAAAGTGTTTTTTCCACACTAATACAAGTGCAAAAGTGGTTTCCTGCACCAACACACGTGCGAAAAGTAGTTTTTCAACACTAACACAAGTGCGAAAAGTGTTTTTTCAACACTAACACAAGTGCAAAAGTGGTTTCCTGCACCAACACAAGTGCGAAAAGTGGTTTTTCAACACTAACACAAGTGCGAAAAGTGTTTTTTCAACACTATCACAAGTGCGAAAAGTGGTTTTTCAACACTAACACAAGGGCGAAAAGTGGTTTTTCAACACTATCACAAGTGCAAAAAGTGTTTTTTCCACACTAATACAAGTGCAAAAGTGGTTTCCTGCACCAACACAAGTGCGAAAAGTGGTTTTTCAACACTATCACAAGTGCAAAAAGTGTTCTTTCCACACTAATACAAGTGCAAAAGTGGTTTCCTGCTCCAACACGAGTGCAAAAAGTGGTTTTTCAACACTAACACAAGTGCGAAAAGTGGTTTTTCAACACTAACACAAGTGTGAAAAGTGTTTTTTCCACACTAATACAAGTGCAAAAGTGGTTTCCTGCACCAACACACGTGCGAAAAGTAGTTTTTCAACACTAACACAAGTGCGAAAAGTGTTTTTTCAACACTAACACAAGTGCAAAAGTGGTTTCCTGCACCAACACAAGTGTGAAAAGTGGTTTTTCAACACTAACACAAGTGCGAAAAGTGGTTTTTCAACACTAACACAAGTGCGAAAAGTGGTTTTTCAACACTAACACAAGTGCGAAAAGTGGTTTTTCAACACTAACACAAGTGTGAAAAGTGTTTTTTCCACACTAATACAAGTGCAAAAGTGGTTCCTGCACCAACACACGTGCGAAAAGTAGTTTTTCAACACTAACACAAGTGCGAAAAGTGTTTTTTCAACACTAACACAAGTGCAAAAGTGGTTTCCTGCACCAACACAAGTGCGAAAAGTGGTTTTCACACTAACACAAGTGCGAAAGTGTTTTTTCAACACTATCACAAGTGCGAAAAAGTGGTTTTTCAACACTAACACAAGGGCGAAAAGTGGTTTTTCAACACTATCACAAGTGCAAAAAGTGTTTTTTTCCACACTAATACAAGTGCAAAAGTGGTTTCCTGCACCAACACAAGTGCGAAAAGTGGTTTTTCAACACTATCACAAGTGCAAAAAGTGTTCTTTCCACACTAATACAAGTGCAAAAGTGGTTTCCTGCTCCAACACGAGTGCAAAAAGTGGTTTTTCAACACTAACACAAGTGCGAAAAGTGGTTTTTCAACACTAACACAAGTGTGAAAAGTGTTTTTTCCACACTAATACAAGTGCAAAAGTGGTTTCCTGCACCAACACACGTGCGAAAAGTAGTTTTTCACACTAACACAAGTGCGAAAAGTGTTTTTTCAACACTAACACAAGTGCAAAAGTGGTTTCCTGCACCAACACAGTGTGAAAAGTGGTTTTTCACACTAACAAAGTGCGAAAAGTGGTTTTTCAACACTAACACAAGTGCGAAAAGTGGTTTTTCAACACTAACACAAGTGCGAAAGTGGTTTCTTCAACACTAACACAAGTCAAGTGCGAAAAGTGGTTTTTCAACACTATCACAAGTGCAAAAAGTGTTTTTCCACACTAATACAAGTGCAAAAGTGGTTTCCTGCACCAACACATGTGCGAAAAGTGGTTTTTCAACACTAACACAAGTGCGAAAAGTGGTTTTTCAACACTAACACAAGTGCGAAAAGTGGTTTTCCACACTAATACAAGTGCAAAAGTGGTTTCCTGCACCAACACAAGTGCGAAAAGTGGTTTTTCAACACTAACACAAGTGCGAAAAGTGGTTTTTCAACACTAACACAAGTGCGAAAAGTGGTTTTTCAACACTAGCACAAGTGCAAAAAGTGTTTTTTACACACTAATACAAGTGCAAAAGTGGTTTCCTACACCAACACAAGTGCGAAAAGTGGTTTTTCAACACCAACACAAGTGCGAAAAGTGGTTTTTCAACACTAACACAAGTGCGAAAAGTGGTTTTTCAACACTAACACAAGTGCGAAAAGTGGTTTTTCAACACTAACACAAGTGCGAAAAGTGTTTTTTCCACACTAATACAAGTGCAAAAGTGGTTTCCTGCACCAACACAAGTGCGAAAAGTGGTTTTTCAACACTAACACAAGGGCGAAAAGTGGTTTTTCAACACTATCACAAGTGCAAAAAGTATTTTTTCCACACGAATACAAGTGCAAAAGTGGTTTCCTGCACCAACACAAGTGCAAAAAGTGGTTTTTCAACACTAACACAAGTGCAAAAAGTGGTTTTTCCACACTAATACAAGTGCAAAAGTGGTTTCCTGCACCAACACAAGTGCGAAAAGTGGTTTTTCAACACTAACACAAGTGCGAAAAGTGGTTTTTCAACACTATCACAAGTGCAAAAAGTGTTTTTTCCACACTAATACAAGTGCAAAAGTGGTTTCCTGCTCCAACACAAGTGCGAAAAGTGGTTTTTCAACACTAACACAAGTGCGAAAAGTGGTTTTTCAACACTAACACAAGTGCGAATAGTGTTTTTCAACACTATCACAAGTGCAAAAAGTGGTTTTTCCACACTATTACAAGTGCAAAAGTGGTTTCCTGCACCAACACAAGTGCGAAAAGTGGTTTTTCGACACTAACACAAGTGCGAAAAGTGGTTTTTCAACACTAACACAAGTGCGAAAAGTGGTTTTTCAACACTATCACAAGTGCAAAAAGTGTTTTTTCCACACTAATACAAGTGCAAAAGTGGTTTCCTGCACCAACACATGTGCGAAAAGTGGTTTTTCAACACTAACACAAGTGTGAAAAGTGGTTTTTCAACACTAACACAAGTGCGAAAAGTGGTTTTTCCACACTAATACAAGTGCAAAAGTGGTTTCCTGCACCAACACAAGTGCGAAAAGTGGTTTTTCAACACTAACACAAGTGCGAAAGGTGGTTTTTCAACACTAACACAAGTGCGAAAAGTGGTTTTTCAACACTATCACAAGTGCAAAAAGTGTTTTTTCCACACTAATACAAGTGCAAAAGTGGTTTCCTACACCAACACAAGTGAGAAAAGTGGTTTTTCAACACTAACACAAGTGCGAAAAGTGGTTTTTCAACACTAACACAAGTGCGAAAAGTGGTTTTTCAACAATAACACAAGTGCGAAAAGTGGTTTTTCCACACTAACACAAGTGTGAAAAGTGTTTTTTCCACACTAATACAAGTGCAAAAGTGGTTTCCTGCACCAACACACGTGCGAAAAGTAGTTTTTCAACACTAACACAAGTGAGAAAAGTGGTTTTTCAACACTAACACAAGTGCGAAAAGTGGTTTTTCAACACTAACACAAGTGCGAAAAGTGGTTTTTCAACACTAACACAAGTGCGAAACGTGGTTTTTCCACACTAATACAAGTGCAAAAGTGGTTTTTCAACACTAACACAAGGGCGAAAAGTGGTTTTTCAACACTATCACAAGTGCAAAAAGTGTTTTTTCCACACTAATACAAGTGCAAAAGTGGTTTCCTGCACCAACACAAGTGCGAAAAGTGGTTTTTCAACACTAACACAAGTGCGAAAAGTGGTTTTTCAACACTAACACAAGTGCGAAAAGTGGTTTTTCAACACTATCACAAGTGCAAAAAGTGTTTTTTCCACACTAATACAAGTGCAAAAGTGGTTTCCTGCTACAACACAAGTGCGAAAAGTGGTTTTTCAACACTAACACAAGTGCGAAAAGTGGTTTTTCAACACTAACACAAGTGTGAAAAGTGTTTTTTCCACACTAATACAAGTGCAAAAGTGGTTTCCTGCACCAACACACGTGCGAAAAGTAGTTTTTCAACACTAACACAAGTGCGAAAAGTGTTTTTTCAACACTAACACAAGTGCAAAAGTGGTTTCCTGCACCAACACAAGTGCGAAAAGTGGTTTTTCAACACTAACACAAGTGCGAAAAGTGTTTTTT
>NW_027618846.1:0-59953 GCF_964187855.1 Myxine glutinosa | reverse complement strand
AACACAAGTGCGAAAAAGTGGTTTTTCAACACTAACACAAGTTCGAAAAGTGTTTTTTCAACACTAATACAAGTGCAAAAGTGGTTTCCTGCACCAACACAAGTGCGAAAAGTGGTTTTTCAACACTAACACACGTGCGAAAAGTGGTTTTTCAACATTAACACAAGTTCGAAAAGTGTTTTTTCCACACTAATACAAGTGCAAAAGTGGTTTCCTGCACCAACACAAGTGCGAAAAGTGGTTTTTCAACACTAACACAAGTGCGAAAAGTGGTTTTTCAACACTAACACAAGTTCGAAAAGTGTTTTTTCCACACTAATACAAGTGCAAAGTGGTTTCCTGCACCAACACAAGTGCGAAAAGTGGTTTTTCAACACTAACACAAGTGCGAAAGTGTTTTTTCCACACTAATACAAGTGCAAAAGTGGTTTCCTGCACCAACACAAGTGCGAAAAGTGGTTTTTCAACACGAACAGAAGTGCGAAAAGTGGTTTTTCAACACTAACACATGTGCGAAAAGTGGTTTTTCAACACTAACACAAGTGCGAAAAGTGTTTTTTCCACACTAATACAAGTGCAAAAGTGGTTTCCTGCACCAACACAAGTGCGAAAAGTGGTTTTTCAACACTAACACAAGTGCGAAATGTGGTTTTTCAACACTAATACAAGTGCAAAAGTGGTTTCCTGCACCAACACAAGTGTGAAAAGTGGTTTTTCAACACTAACACAAGTGCGAAAAGTGGTTTTTCAACACTAACACAAGTGCGAAAAGTGGTTTTTTCAACACTATCACAAGTGCAAAAAGTGTTTTTTCCACACGAATACAAGTGCAAAAGTTGTTTCCTGCACCAACACAAGTGCGAGAAGTGGTTTTTCAACACTAACACAAGTGCGAAAAGTGGTTTTTCAACACTAACACAAGTGCAAAAAGTGGTTTTTCAACACTAACACAAGTGCGAAAAGTGTTTTTTCCACACTAATACAAGTGCAAAAGTGGTTTCCTGCACCAACACAAGTGCGAAAAGTGGTTTTTCAACACTAACACAAGTGCGAAAAGTGGTTTTTCAACACTAACACAAGTGCGAAAAGTGGTTTTTCAACACTAACACAAGTGCGAAAAGTGGTTTTTCAACACTAACACAAGTGCGAAAAGTGTTTTTTCCACGCTAATACAAGTGCAAAAGTGGTTTCCTGCACCAACACAAGTGCGAAAAGTGGTTTTTCAACACGAACACAAGTGCGAAAAGTGGTTTTTCAACACTAACACAAGTGCGAAAAGTGTTTTTTCCACACTAATACAAGTGCAAAAGTGGTTTCCTGCACCAACACAAGTGCGAAAAGTGGTTTTTCAACACTAACACAAGTGCGAATAGTGGTTTTTCAACACTAACACAAGTGCGAAAAGTGGTTTTTCAACACTAACACAAGTGCGGAAAGTGTTTTTTCCACACTAATACAAGTGCAAAAGTGGTTTCCTCCACCAACACAAGTGCGAAAAGTGGTTTTTCAACACTAACACAAGTGTGAAAAGTGGTTTTTCAACACTAACACAAGTGCGAAAAGTGGTTTTTCAACACTATCACAAGTGCAAAAAGTGTTTTTTCCACACTAATACAAGTGCAAAAGTGGTTTCCTGCACCAACAAAAGTGTGAAAAGTGGTTTTTCAACACTAACACAAGTGCGAAAAGTGGTTTTTCAACACTAACACAAGTGCGAAAAGTGGTTTTTCAACACTAACACAAGTGCGAAAAGTGGTTTTTCAACACTATCACAAGTGCAAAAAGTGTTTTTTCCACACTAATACAAGTGCAAAAGTGGTTTCCTGCACCAACACAAGTGTGAAAAGTGGTTTTTCAACACTAACACAAGTGCGAAAAGTGGTTTTTCAACACTAACACAAGTGCAAAAAGTGGTTTTTCAACACTAACACAAGTGCGAAAAGTGTTTTTTCCACACTAATACAAGTGCAAAAGTGGTTTCCTGCACCAACACAAGTGCAAAAAGTGGTTTTTCAACACTAACACAAGTGTGAAAAGTGGTTTTCAACACTAACACAAGTGCAAAAAGTGGTTTTTTCAACACTAACACAAGTGCGAAAAGATTTTTTTCCACACTAATACAAGTGCAAAAGTGGTTTCCTGCACCAACACAAGTGCGAAAAGTGGTTTTTCAACACTAACAGAAGTGCGAAAAGTGGTTTTTCAACACTATCACAAGTGCGAAAAGTGTTTTTTCCACACTAATACAAGTGCAAAAGTGGTTTCCTGCACCAACACAAGTGCGAAAAGTGGTTTTTCAACACTAACACAAGTGCGAAAAGTGGTTTTTCAACACTAACACAAGTTCGAAAAGTGTTTTTTTCACACTAATACAAGTGCAAAAGTGGTTTCCTGCAGCAACACAAGTGCGAAAAGTGGTTTTTCAACACTAACACAAGTGTGAAAAGTGGTTTTTCAACACTAACACAAGTGCGAAAAGTGGTTTTTCAACACTAACACAAGTTCGAAAAGTGTTTTTTTCAACACTAATACAAGTGCAAAAGTGGTTTCCTGCACAAACACAAGTGCGAAAAGTGGTTTTTCAACACTAACACACATGCGAAAAGTGGTTTTTCAACACTAACACAAGTTCGAAAAGTGTTTTTTCCACACTAATACAAGTGCAAAAGTGGTTTCCTGCACCAACACAAGTGCGAAAAGTGGTTTTTTTTCAACACTAAACACAAGTGCGAAAAGTGGTTTTTCAACACTAACACAAGTTCAAAAAGTGTTTTTCCACACTTATACAAGTGCAAAAGTGGTTTCCTGCACCAACACAAGTGCGAAAAGTGGTTTTTCAACACTAACACAAGTGCGAAAAGTGTTTTTTCCACACTAATACAAGTGCAAAAGTGGTTTCCTGCACCAACACAAGTGCGAAAAGTGGTTTTTCAACACTAACAGAAGTGCGAAAAGTGGTTTTTCAACACTAACACATGTGCGAAAAGTGGTTTTTCAACACTAACACAAGTGCGAAAAGTGTTTTTCCACACTAATACAAGTGCAAAAGTGGTTTCCTGCACCAACACAAGTGCGAAAAGTGGTTTTTCAACACTAACACAAGTGCGAAATGTGGTTTTTCAACACTAACACAAGTGCGAAAAGTGGTTTTTCAACACTATCACAAGTGCGAAAAGTGTTTTTTCCACACTAATACAAGTGCAAAAGTGGTTTCCTGCACCAACACAAGTGCGAAAAGTGGTTTTTCAACACTAACACAAGTGCGAAAAGTGGTTTTTCAACACTAACACAAGTTCGAAAAGTGTTTTTTCCACACTAATACAAGTGCAAAAGTGGTTTCCTGCACCAACACAAGTGCGAAAAGTGGTTTTTCAACACTAACACAAGTGCGAAAAGTGGTTTTTCAACACTAACACAAGTGCGAAAAGTGGTTTTTCAACACTAACACAAGTTCGAAAAGTGTTTTTTCAACACTAATATAAGTGCAAAAGTGGTTTCCTGCACCAACACAAGTGCGAAATGTGGTTTTTCAACACTAACACAAGTGCGAAAAGTGGTTTTTCAACACTAACACAAGTGCGAAAAGTGGTTTTTCAACACTAATACAAGTGCAAAAGTGGTTTCCTGCACCAACACAAGTGCGAAAAGTGGTTTTTCAACACTAACACAAGTGCGAAAAGTGGTTTTTCAACACTAACACAAGTGCGAAAAGTGGTTTTTCAACACTAACACAAGTGCGGAAAGTGTTTTTTCCACACTAATACAAGTGCAAAAGTGGTTTCCTCCACCAACACAAGTGCGAAAAGTGGTTTTTCAACACTAACACAAGTGTGAAAAGTGGTTTTTCAACACTAACACAAGTGCGAAAAGTGGTTTTTCAACACTATCACAAGTGCAAAAAGTGTTTTTTCCACACTAATACAAGTGCAAAAGTGGTTTCCTGCACCAACAAAAGTGTGAAAAGTGGTTTTTCAACACTAACACAAGTGCGAAAAGTGGTTTTTCAACACTAACACAAGTGCGAAAAGTGGTTTTTCAACACTATCACAAGTGCAAAAAGTGTTTTTTCCACACTAATACAAGTGCAAAAGTGGTTTCCTGCACCAACACAAGTGCGAAAAGTGGTTTTTCAACACTAACACAAGTGCGAAAAGTGGTTTTTCAACACTAACACAAGTGCAAAAAGTGGTTTTTCAACACTAACACAAGTGCGAAAAGTGTTTTTTTCCACACTAATACAAGTGCAAAAGTGGTTTCCTGCACCAACACAAGTGCAAAAAGTGGTTTTTCAACACTAACACAAGTGCGAAAAGTGGTTTTCAACACTAACACAAGTGTGAAAAGTGGTTTTTCAACACTAACACAAGTGCGAAAAGTGTTTTTTTCCACACTAATACAAGTGCAAAAGTGGTTTCCTGCACCAACACAAGTGCGAAAAGTGGTTTTTCAACACTAACAGAAGTGCGAAAAGTGGTTTTTCAACACTAACACAAGTGCGAAAAGTGTTTTTTCCACACTAATACAAGTGCAAAAGTGGTTTCCTGCACCAACACAAGTGCGAAATGTGGTTTTTCAACACTAACACAAGTGCGAAAAGTGGTTTTTCAACACTATCACAAGTGCGAAAAGTGTTTTTTCCACACTAATACAAGTGCAAAAGTGGTTTCCTGCACCAACACAAGTGCGAAAAGTGGTTTTTCAACACTAACACAAGTGCGAAAAGTGGTTTTTCAACACTAACACAAGTTCGAAAAGTGTTTTTTCCACACTAATACAAGTGCAAAAGTGGTTTCCTGCACCAACACATGTGCGAAAAGTGGTTTTCAACACTGACACAAGTGCGAAAAGTGGTTTTTCAACACTAACACAAGTGCGAAAAGTGGTTTTTCAACACTAACACAAGTTCGAAAAGTGTTTTTTCAACACTAATACAAGTGCAAAAGTGGTTTCCTGCACCAACACAAGTGCGAAAAGTGGTTTTTCAACACTAACACACGTGCGAAAAGTGGTTTTTCAACATTAACACAAGTTCGAAAAGTGTTTTTTCCACACTAATACAAGTGCAAAAGTGGTTTCCTGCACCAACACAAGTGCGAAAAGTGGTTTTTCAACACTAACACAAGTGCGAAAAGTGGTTTTTCAACACTAACACAAGTTCGAAAAGTGTTTTTTCCACACTAATACAAGTGCAAAAGTGGTTTCCTGCACCAACACAAGTGCGAAAAGTGGTTTTTCAACACGAACAGAAGTGCGAAAAGTGGTTTTCAACACTAACACATGTGCGAAAAGTGGTTTTTCAACACTAACACAAGTGCGAAAAGTGTTTTTTCCACACTAATACAAGTGCAAAAGTGGTTTCCTGCACCAACACAAGTGCGAAAAGTGGTTTTTCAACACTAACACAAGTGCGAAATGTGGTTTTTCAACACTAATACAAGTGCAAAAGTGGTTTCCTGCACCAACACAAGTGTGAAAAGTGGTTTTTCAACACTAACACAAGTGCGAAAAGTGGTTTTTCAACACTAACACAAGTGCGAAAAGTGGTTTTTCAACACTATCACAAGTGCAAAAAGTGTTTTTTCCACACGAATACAAGTGCAAAAGTTGTTTCCTGCACCAACACAAGTGCGAGAAGTGGTTTTTCAACACTAACACAAGTGCGAAAAGTGGTTTTTCAACACTAACACAAGTGCAAAAAGTGGTTTTTCAACACTAACACAAGTGCGAAAAGTGTTTTTTCCACACTAATACAAGTGCAAAAGTGGTTTCCTGCACCAACACAAGTGCGAAAAGTGGTTTTTCAACACTAACACAAGTGCGAAAAGTGGTTTTTCAACACTAACACAAGTGCGAAAAGTGGTTTTTCAACACTAACACAAGTGCGAAAAGTGGTTTTTCAACACTAACACAAGTGCGAAAAGTGTTTTTTCCACGCTAATACAAGTGCAAAAGTGGTTTCCTGCACCAACACAAGTGCGAAAAGTGGTTTTTCAACACGAACACAAGTGCGAAAAGTGGTTTTTCAACACTAACACAAGTGCGAAAAGTGTTTTTTCCACACTAATACAAGTGCAAAAGTGGTTTCCTGCACCAACACAAGTGCGAAAAGTGGTTTTTCAACACTAACACAAGTGCGAATAGTGGTTTTTCAACACTAACACAAGTGCGAAAAGTGGTTTTTCAACACTAACACAAGTGCGGAAAGTGTTTTTTCCACACTAATACAAGTGCAAAAGTGGTTTCCTCCACCAACACAAGTGCGAAAAGTGGTTTTTCAACACTAACACAAGTGTGAAAAGTGGTTTTTCAACACTAACACAAGTGCGAAAAGTGGTTTTTCAACACTATCACAAGTGCAAAAAGTGTTTTTTCCACACTAATACAAGTGCAAAAGTGGTTTCCTGCACCAACAAAAGTGTGAAAAGTGGTTTTTCAACACTAACACAAGTGCGAAAAGTGGTTTTTCAACACTAACACAAGTGCGAAAAGTGGTTTTTCAACACTAACACAAGTGCGAAAAGTGGTTTTTCAACACTATCACAAGTGCAAAAAGTGTTTTTTCCACACTAATACAAGTGCAAAAGTGGTTTCCTGCACCAACACAAGTGTGAAAAGTGGTTTTTCAACACTAACACAAGTGCGAAAGTGGTTTTTCAACACTAACACAAGTGCAAAAAGTGGTTTTTCAACACTAACACAAGTGCGAAAAGTGTTTTTTCCACACTAATACAAGTGCAAAAGTGGTTTCCTGCACCAACACAAGTGCAAAAAGTGGTTTTTCAACACTAACACAAGTGTGAAAAGTGGTTTTCAACACTAACACAAGTGCAAAAAGTGGTTTTTCAACACTAACACAAGTGCGAAAAGATTTTTTTCCACACTAATACAAGTGCAAAAGTGGTTTCCTGCACCAACACAAGTGCGAAAAGTGGTTTTTCAACACTAACAGAAGTGCGAAAAGTGGTTTTTCAACACTATCACAAGTGCGAAAAGTGTTTTTTCCACACTAATACAAGTGCAAAAGTGGTTTCCTGCACCAACACAAGTGCGAAAAGTGGTTTTTCAACACTAACACAAGTGCGAAAAGTGGTTTTTCAACACTAACACAAGTTCGAAAAGTGTTTTTTTCACACTAATACAAGTGCAAAAGTGGTTTCCTGCAGCAACACAAGTGCGAAAAGTGGTTTTTCAACACTAACACAAGTGTGAAAAGTGGTTTTTCAACACTAACACAAGTGCGAAAAGTGGTTTTTCAACACTAACACAAGTTCGAAAAGTGTTTTTTCAACACTAATACAAGTGCAAAAGTGGTTTCCTGCACCAACACAAGTGCGAAAAGTGGTTTTTCAACACTAACACACATGCGAAAAGTGGTTTTTCAACACTAACACAAGTTCGAAAAGTGTTTTTTCCACACTAATACAAGTGCAAAAGTGGTTTCCTGCACCAACACAAGTGCGAAAAGTGGTTTTTCAACACTAACACAAGTGCGAAAAGTGGTTTTTCAACACTAACACAAGTTCAAAAAGTGTTTTTCCACACTTATACAAGTGCAAAAGTGGTTTCCTGCACCAACACAAGTGCGAAAAGTGGTTTTTCAACACTAACACAAGTGCGAAAAGTGTTTTTTCCACACTAATACAAGTGCAAAAGTGGTTTCCTGCACCAACACAAGTGCGAAAAGTGGTTTTTCAACACTAACAGAAGTGCGAAAAGTGGTTTTTCAACACTAACACATGTGCGAAAAGTGGTTTTTCAACACTAACACAAGTGCGAAAAGTGTTTTTCCACACTAATACAAGTGCAAAAGTGGTTTCCTGCACCAACACAAGTGCGAAAAGTGGTTTTTCAACACTAACACAAGTGCGAAATGTGGTTTTCAACACTAACACAAGTGCGAAAAGTGGTTTTTCAACACTATCACAAGTGCGAAAAGTGTTTTTTCCACACTAATACAAGTGCAAAAGTGGTTTCCTGCACCAACACAAGTGCGAAAAGTGGTTTTTCAACACTAACACAAGTGCGAAAAGTGGTTTTTCAACACTAACACAAGTTCGAAAAGTGTTTTTTCCACACTAATACAAGTGCAAAAGTGGTTTCCTGCACCAACACAAGTGCGAAAAGTGGTTTTTCAACACTAACACAAGTGCGAAAAGTGGTTTTTCAACACTAACACAAGTGCGAAAAGTGGTTTTTCAACACTAACACAAGTTCGAAAAGTGTTTTTTCAACACTAATATAAGTGCAAAAGTGGTTTCCTGCACCAACACAAGTGCGAAATGTGGTTTTTCAACACTAACACAAGTGCGAAAAGTGGTTTTTCAACACTAACACAAGTGCGAAAAGTGGTTTTTCAACACTAATACAAGTGCAAAAGTGGTTTCCTGCACCAACACAAGTGCGAAAAGTGGTTTTTCAACACTAACACAAGTGCAAAAAGTGGTTTTTCAACACTAACACAAGTGCGAAAAGTGGTTTTTCAACACTAACACAAGTGCAAAAAGTGGTTTTTCAACACTAACACAAGTGCGAAAAGTGTTTTTTCCACACTAATACAAGTGCAAAAGTGGTTTCCTGCACCAACACAAGTGCGAAAAGTGGTTTTTCAACACCAACACAAGTGTGAAAAGTGATTTTTCAACACTAACACAAGTGCGAAAAGTGGTTTTTCAACACTAACACAAGTGCGAAAAGTGTTTTTTCCACACTAATACAAGTGCAAAAGTGGTTTCCTGCACCAACACAAGTGCGAAAAGTTGTTTTTCAACACTAACACAAGTGCGAAAAGTGGTTTTTCAACACTAACACAAGTGCGAAAAGTGGTTTTTCAACACTAACACAAGTGCGAAAAGTGTTTTTTCAACACTAACCCAAGTGCGAAAAGTGGTTTTTCAACACTATCACAAGTGCAAAAAGTGTTTTTTCCACACGAATACAAGTGCAAAAGTGGTTTCCTGCACCAACACAAGTGCGAAAAGTGGTTTTTCAACACTAACACAAGTGCAAAAAGTGGTTTTTCAACACTAACACAAGTGCAAAAAGTGGTTTTTCAACACTAACACAAGTGCGAAAAGTGTTTTTTCCACACTAATACAAGTGCAAAAGTGGTTTCCTGCACCAACACAAGTGCGAAAAGTGGTTTTTCAACACTAACACAAGTGCGAAAAGTGGTTTTTCAACACTAACACAAGTGCAAAAAGTGGTTTTTCAACACTAACACAAGTGCGAAAAGTGTTTTTTCCACACTAATACAAGTGCAAAAAGTGGTTTTTCAACACTAACACAAGTGCGAAAAGTGTTTTTTCCACACTAATACAAGTGCAAAAGTGGTTTCCTGCACCAACACAAGTGCGAAAAGTGGTTTTTCAACACTAACACAAGTGCGAAAAGTGGTTTTTCAACACTAACACAAGTGCGAAAAGTGGTTTTTCAACACTAACACAAGTGCGAAAAGTGGTTTTTCAACACTAACACAAGTGCAAAAAGTGGTTTTTCCACACTAATACAAGTGCAAAAGTGGTTTCCTGCACCAACACAAGTGTGAAAAGTAGTTTTTCAACACTAACACAAGTGCGAAAAGTGGTTTTTCAACACTAACACAAGTGCGAAAAGTGTTTTTTCCACACTAATACAAGTGCAAAAGTGGTTTCCTGCACCAACACAAGTGCGAAAAGTGGTTTTTCAACACTAACACAAGTGCGAAAAGTGGTTTTTCAACACTAACATAAGTGCGAAAAGTGTTTTTTCCACACTAATACAAGTGCAAAAGTGGTTTCCTGCACCAACACAAGTGCGAAAAGTGGTTTTTCAACACTAACACAAGTGCGAAAAGTGGTTTTTCAACACTAACACAAGTGCAAAAAGTGGTTTTTCAACACTAATACAAGTGCGGAAAGTGTTTTTTCCACACTAATACAAGTGCAAAAGTGGTTTCCTGCAACAACACAAGTGCGAAAAGTGGTTTTTCAGCACTAACAGAAGTGCGAAAAGTGGTTTTTCAACACTAACACAAGTTCGAAAAGTGTTTTTTCCACACTAATACAAGTGCAAAAGTGGTTTCCTGCACCAACACAAGTGCGAAAAGTGGTTTTTCAACACTAACACAAGTGCGAAAAGTGGTTTTTCAACACTAACACAAGTGCGAAAAGTGGTTTTTCAACACTAACACAAGTTCGAAAAGTGTTTTTTCCACACTAATACAAGTGCAAAAGTGGTTTCCTGCACCAACACAAGTGCGAAAAGTGGTTTTTCAACACTAACACAAGTGCAAAAAGTGGTTTTTCAACACTAACACAAGTGCGAAAAGTGTTTTTTCCACACTAATACAAGTGCAATAGTGGTTTCCTGCACCAACACAAGTGCGAAAAGTGGTTTTTCAACACTAACACAAGTGCGAAAAGTGGTTTTTCAACACTAACACAAGTGCAAAAAGTGGTTTTTCAACACTAACACAAGTGCGAAAAGTGTTTTTTCCACACTAATACAAGTGCAAAAGTGGTTTCCTGCACCAACACAAGTGCGAAAAGTGGTTTTTCAACACTAACACAAGTGCGAAAAGTGGTTTTTCAACACTAACACAAGTGCGAAAAGTGGTTTTTCAACACTAACACAAGTGCGAAAAGTGGTTTTTCAACACTAACACAAGTGCAAAAAGTGGTTTTTCCACACTAATACAAGTGCAAAAGTGGTTTCCTGCACCAACACAAGTGTGAAAAGTAGTTTTTCAACACTAACACAAGTGCGAAAAGTGGTTTTTCAACACTAACACAAGTGCGAAAAGTGTTTTTTCCACACTAATACAAGTGCAAAAGTGGTTTCCTGCACCAACACAAGTGCGAAAAGTGGTTTTTCAACACTAACACAAGTGCGAAAAGGGGTTTTTCAACACTAACACAAGTGCGAAAAGTGTTTTTTCCACACTAATACAAGTGCAAAAGTGGTTTCCTGCACCAACACAAGTGCAAAAAGTGGTTTTTCAACACTAACACAAGTGCGAAAAGTGGTTTTTCAACACTAACACAAGTGCAAAAAGTGGTTTTTCAACACTAACACAAGTGCGGAAAGTGTTTTTTCCACACTAATACAAGTGCAAAAGTGGTTTCCTGCACCAACACAAGTGCGAAAAGTGGTTTTTCAACACGAACACAAGTGCGAAAAGTGGTTTTTCAACACTAACACAAGTGCGAAAAGTGTTTTTTCCACACTAATACAAGTGCAAAAGTAGTTTCCTGCACCAACACAAGTGCGAAAAGTGGTTTTTCAACACTAACACAAGTGCGAATAGTGGTTTTTCAACACTAACACAAGTGCGAAAAGTGGTTTTTCAACACTAACACAAGTGCGGAAAGTGTTTTTTCCACACTAATACAAGTGCAAAAGTGGTTTCCTCCACCAACACAAGTGCGAAAAGTGGTTTTTCAACACTAACACAAGTGTGAAAAGTGGTTTTTCAACACTAACACAAGTGCGAAAAGTGGTTTTTCAACACTATCACAAGTGCAAAAAGTGTTTTTTCCACACTAATACAAGTGCAAAAGTGGTTTCCTGCACCAACAAAAGTGTGAAAAGTGGTTTTTCAACACTAACACAAGTGCGAAAAGTGGTTTTTCAACACTAACACAAGTGCGAAAAGTGGTTTTTCAACACTATCACAAGTGCAAAAAGTGTTTTTTCCACACTAATACAAGTGCAAAAGTGGTTTCCTGCACCAACACAAGTGCGAAAAGTGGTTTTTCAACACTAACACAAGTGCGAAAATGGTTTTTCAACACTAACACAAGTGCAAAAAGTGGTTTTTCAACACTAACACAAGTGCGAAAAGTGTTTTTTCCACACTAATACAAGTGCAAAAGTGGTTTCCTGCACCAACACAAGTGCAAAAAGTGGTTTTTCAACACTAACACAAGTGTGAAAAGTGGTTTTCAACACTAACACAAGTGTGAAAAGTGGTTTTTCAACACTAACACAAGTGCGAAAAGTGTTTTTTCCACACTAATACAAGTGCAAAAGTGGTTTCCTGCACCAACACAAGTGCGAAAAGTGGTTTTTCAACACTAACAGAAGTGCGAAAAGTGGTTTTTCAACACTAACACAAGTGCGAAAAGTGGTTTTTCAACACAAACACAAGTGCAAAAAGTGGTTTTTCCACACTAATACAAGTGCAAAAGTGGTTTCCTGCACCAACACAAGTGTGAAAAGTAGTTTTTCAACACTAACACAAGTGCGAAAAGTGGTTTTTCAACACTAACACAAGTGCGAAAAGTGTTTTTTCCACACTAATACAAGTGCAAAAGTGGTTTCCTGCACCAACACAAGTGCGAAAAGTGGTTTTTCAACACTAACACAAGTGCGAAAAGTGGTTTTTCAACACTAACATAAGTGCGAAAAGTGTTTTTTCCACACTAATACAAGTGCAAAAGTGGTTTCCTGCACCAACACAAGTGCGAAAAGTGGTTTTTCAACACTAACACAAGTGCGAAAAGTGGTTTTTCAACACTAACACAATTGCAAAAAGTGGTTTTTCAACACTAACACAAGTGCGGAAAGTGTTTTTTCCACACTAATACAAGTGCAAAAGTGGTTTCCTGCAACAACACAAGTGCGAAAAGTGGTTTTTCAGCACTAACAGAAGTGCGAAAAGTGGTTTTTCAACACTAACACAAGTTCGAAAAGTGTTTTTTTCCACACTAATACAAGTGCAAAAGTGGTTTCCTGCACCAACACAAGTGCGAAAAGTGGTTTTTCAACACTAACACAAGTGCGAAAAGTGGTTTTTCAACACTAACACAAGTGCGAAAAGTGGTTTTTCAACACTAACACAAGTTCGAAAAGTGTTTTTTCCACACTAATACAAGTGCAAAAGTGGTTTCCTGCACCAACACAAGTGCGAAAAGTGGTTTTTCAACACTAACACAAGTGCAAAAAGTGGTTTTTCAACACTAACACAAGTGCGAAAAGTGTTTTTTCCACACTAATACAAGTGCAATAGTGGTTTCCTGCACCAACACAAGTGCGAAAAGTGGTTTTTCAACACTAACACAAGTGCGAAAAGTGGTTTTTCAACACTAACACAAGTGCAAAAAGTGGTTTTTCAACACTAACACAATTGCGAAAAGTGTTTTTTCCACACTAATACAAGTGCAAAAGTGGTTTCCCTGCACCAACACAAGTGCGAAAGTGGTTTTTCCACACTAATACAAGTGCAAAAGTGGTTTCCTGCACCAACACAAGTGCGAAAAGTGGTTTTTCAACACTAACACAAGTGCGAAAAGTGGTTTTTCAACACTAACACAAGTGCGAAAAGTGGTTTTTTCAACACTAACACAAGTGCGAAAAGTGGTTTTTCAACACTAACACAAGTGCAAAAAGTGGTTTTTCCACACTAATACAAGTGCAAAAGTGGTTTCCTGCACCAACACAAGTGTGAAAAGTAGTTTTTCAACACTAACCACAAGTGCGAAAAGTGGTTTTTCAACACTAACACAAGTGCAAAAAGTGTTTTTTCCACACTAATACAAGTGCAAAAGTGGTTTCCTGCACCAACACAAGTGCGAAAAGTGGTTTTTCAACACTAACACAAGTGCGAAAAGTGGTTTTTTCAACACTAACATAAGTGCGAAAAGTGTTTTTTTCCACACCTAATACAAGTGCAAAAGTGGTTTCCTGCACCAACACAAGTGCGAAAAGTGGTTTTTCAACACTAACACAAGTGCGAAAAGTGGTTTTTCAACACTAACACAAGTGCAAAAAGTGGTTTTTCAACACTAATACAAGTGCGGAAAGTGTTTTTTCCACACTAATACAAGTGCAAAAGTGGTTTCCTGCAACAACACAAGTGCGAAAAGTGGTTTTTCAGCACTAACAGAAGTGCGAAAAGTGGTTTTTCAACACTAACACAAGTTCGAAAAGTGTTTTTTCCACACTAATACAAGTGCAAAAAGTGGTTTCCTGCACCAACACAAGTGCGAAAAGTGGTTTTTCAACACTAACACAAGTGCGAAAAGTGGTTTTTCAACACTAACACAAGTGCGAAAAGTGGTTTTTCAACACTAACACAAGTTCGAAAAGTGTTTTTTCCACACTAATACAAGTGCAAAAGTGGTTTCCTGCACCAACACAAGTGCGAAAAGTGGTTTTTCAACACTAAACACAAGTGCAAAAAGTGGTTTTTCAACACTAACACAAGTGCGAAAAGTGTTTTTTCCACACTAATACAAGTGCAATAGTGGTTTCCTGCACCAACACAAGTGCGAAAAGTGGTTTTTCAACACTAACACAAGTGCGAAAAGTGGTTTTTCAACACTAACACAAGTGCAAAAAGTGGTTTTTCAACACTAACACAAGTGCGAAAAGTGTTTTTTCCACACTAATACAAGTGCAAAAGTGGTTTCCTGCACCAACACAAGTGCGAAAAAGTGGTTTTTCAACACTAACACAAGTGCGAAAAGTGGTTTTTCAACACTAACACAAGTGCGAAAAGTGGTTTTTCAACACTAACACAAGTGCGAAAAGTGGTTTTTCAACACTAACACAAGTGCAAAAAGTGGTTTTTCCACACTAATACAAGTGCAAAAGTGGTTTCCTGCACCAACACAAGTGTGAAAAGTAGTTTTTCAACACTAACACAAGTGCGAAAAGTGTTTTTCAACACTAACACAAGTGCGAAAAGTGTTTTTTCGACACTAATACAAGTGCAAAAGTGGTTTCCTGCACCAACACAAGTGCGAAAAGTGGTTTTTCAACACTAACACAAGTGCGAAAAGGGGTTTTTCAACACTAACACAAGTGCGAAAAGTGTTTTTTCCACACTAATACAAGTGCAAAAGTGGTTTCCTGCACCAACACAAGTGCAAAAAGTGGTTTTTCAACACTAACACAAGTGCGAAAAGTGTTTTTCAACACTAACACAAGTGCAAAAAGTGGTTTTTCAACACTAACACAAGTGCGGAAAGTGTTTTTTCCACACTAATACAAGTGCAAAAGTGGTTTCCTGCACCAACACAAGTGCGAAAAGTGGTTTTTCAACACGAACACAAGTGCGAAAAGTGGTTTTTCAACACTAACACAAGTGCGAAAAGTGTTTTTTCCACACTAATACAAGTGCAAAAGTAGTTTCCTGCACCAACACAAGTGCGAAAAGTGGTTTTTCAACACTAACACAAGTGCGAATAGTGGTTTTTCAACACTAACACAAGTGCGAAAAGTGGTTTTTCAACACTAACACAAGTGCGGAAAGTGTTTTTTCCACACTAATACAAGTGCAAAAGTGGTTTCCTCCACCAACACAAGTGCGAAAAGTGGTTTTTCAACACTAACACAAGTGTGAAAAGTGGTTTTTCAACACTAACACAAGTGCGAAAAGTGGTTTTTCAACACTATCACAAGTGCAAAAAGTGTTTTTTCCACACTAATACAAGTGCAAAAGTGGTTTCCTGCACCAACAAAAGTGTGAAAAGTGGTTTTTCAACACTAACACAAGTGCGAAAAGTGGTTTTTCAACACTAACACAAGTGCGAAAAGTGGTTTTTCAACACTATCACAAGTGCAAAAAGTGTTTTTTCCACACTAATACAAGTGCAAAAGTGGTTTCCTGCACCAACACAAGTGCGAAAAGTGGTTTTTCAACACTAACACAAGTGCGAAAAGTGGTTTTTCAACACTAACACAAGTGCAAAAAGTGGTTTTTCAACACTAACACAAGTGCGAAAAGTGTTTTTTCCACACTAATACAAGTGCAAAAGTGGTTTCCTGCACCAACACAAGTGCAAAAAGTGGTTTTTCAACACTAACACAAGTGTGAAAAGTGGTTTTCAACACTAACACAAGTGTGAAAAGTGGTTTTTCAACACTAACACAAGTGCGAAAAGTGTTTTTTCCACACTAATACAAGTGCAAAAGTGGTTTCCTGCACCAACACAAGTGCGAAAAGTGGTTTTTCAACACTAACAGAAGTGCGAAAAGTGGTTTTTCAACACTAACACAAGTGCGAAAAGGGTTTTTTCCACACTAATACAAGTGCAAAAGTGGTTTCCTGCACCAACACAAGTGCGAAATGTGGTTTTTCAACACTAACACAAGTGCGAAAAGTGGTTTTTCAACACTATCACAAGTGCGAAAAGTGTTTTTTCCACACTAATACAAGTGCAAAAGTGGTTTCCTGCACCAACACAAGTGCGAAAAGTGGTTTTTCAACACTAACACAAGTGCGAAAAGTGGTTTTTCAACACTAACACAAGTGCAAAAAGTGGTTTTTCAACACTAACACAAGTGCGAAAAGTGTTTTTTCCACACTAATACAAGTGCAAAAAGTGGTTTTTCAACACTAACACAAGTGCGAAAAGTGTTTTTTCCACACTAATACAAGTGCAAAAGTGGTTTCCTGCACCAACACAAGTGCGAAAAGTGGTTTTTCAACACTAACACAAGTGCGAAAAGTGGTTTTTCAACACTAACACAAGTGCGAAAAGTGGTTTTTCAACACTAACACAAGTGCGAAAAGTGGTTTTTCAACACTAACACAAGTGCAAAAAGTGGTTTTTCCACACTAATACAAGTGCAAAAGTGGTTTCCTGCACCAACACAAGTGTGAAAAGTAGTTTTTCAACACTAACACAAGTGCGAAAAGTGGTTTTTCAACACTAACACAAGTGCGAAAAGTGGTTTTTCAACACTAACACAAGTGCGAAAAGTGTTTTTTCCACACTAATACAAGTGCAATAGTGGTTTCCTGCACCAACACAAGTGCGAAAAGTGGTTTTTCAACACTAACACAAGTGCGAAAAGTGGTTTTTCAACACTAACACAAGTGCAAAAAGTGGTTTTTCAACACTAACACAAGTGCGAAAAGTGTTTTTTCCACACTAATACAAGTGCAAAAGTGGTTTCCTGCACCAACACAAGTGCGAAAAGTGGTTTTTCCACACTAATACAAGTGCAAAAGTGGTTTCCTGCACCAACACAAGTGCGAAAAGTGGTTTTTCAACACTAACACAAGTGCGAAAAGTGGTTTTTCAACACTAACACAAGTGCGAAAAGTGGTTTTTCAACACTAACACAAGTGCGAAAAGTGGTTTTTCAACACTAACACAAGTGCAAAAAGTGGTTTTTCCACACTAATACAAGTGCAAAAGTGGTTTCCTGCACCAACACAAGTGTGAAAAGTAGTTTTTCAACACTAACAGAAGTGCGAAAAGTGGTTTTTCAACACTAACACAAGTGCGAAAAGTGTTTTTTCCACACTAATACAAGTGCAAAAGTGGTTTCCTGCACCAACACAAGTGCGAAAAGTGGTTTTTCAACACTAACACAAGTGCGAAAAGTGGTTTTTCAACACTAACATAAGTGCGAAAAGTGTTTTTTCCACACTAATACAAGTGCAAAAGTGGTTTCCTGCACCAACACAAGTGCGAAAAGTGGTTTTTCAACACTAACACAAGTGCGAAAAGTGGTTTTTCAACACTAACACAAGTGCAAAAAGTGGTTTTTCAACACTAATACAAGTGCGGAAAGTGTTTTTTCCACACTAATACAAGTGCAAAAGTGGTTTCCTGCAACAACACAAGTGCGAAAAGTGGTTTTTCAGCACTAACAGAAGTGCGAAAAGTGGTTTTTCAACACTAACACAAGTTCGAAAAGTGTTTTTTCCACACTAATACAAGTGCAAAAGTGGTTTCCTGCACCAACACAAGTGCGAAAAGTGGTTTTTCAACACTAACACAAGTGCGAAAAGTGGTTTTTCAACACTAACACAAGTGCGAAAAGTGGTTTTTCAACACTAACACAAGTTCGAAAAGTGTTTTTTCCACACTAATACAAGTGCAAAAGTGGTTTCCTGCACCAACACAAGTGCGAAAAGTGGTTTTTCAACACTAACACAAGTGCAAAAAGTGGTTTTTCAACACTAACACAAGTGCGAAAAGTGTTTTTTCCACACTAATACAAGTGCAATAGTGGTTTCCTGCACCAACACAAGTGCGAAAAGTGGTTTTTCAACACTAACACAAGTGCGAAAAGTGGTTTTTCAACACTAACACAAGTGCAAAAAGTGGTTTTTCAACACTAACACAAGTGCGAAAAGTGTTTTTTCCACACTAATACAAGTGCAAAAGTGGTTTCCTGCACCAACACAAGTGCGAAAAGTGGTTTTTCAACACTAACACAAGTGCGAAAAGTGGTTTTTCAACACTAACACAAGTGCGAAAAGTGGTTTTTCAACACTAACACAAGTGCGAAAAGTGGTTTTTCAACACTAACACAAGTGCAAAAAGTGGTTTTTCCACACTAATACAAGTGCAAAAGTGGTTTCCTGCACCAACACAAGTGTGAAAAGTAGTTTTTCAACACTAACACAAGTGCGAAAAGTGGTTTTCAACACTAACACAAGTGCGAAAAGTGTTTTTTCCACACTAATACAAGTGCAAAAGTGGTTTCCTGCACCAACACAAGTGCGAAAAGTGGTTTTTCAACACTAACACAAGTGCGAAAAGGGGTTTTTCAACACTAACACAAGTGCGAAAAGTGTTTTTTCCACACTAATACAAGTGCAAAAGTGGTTTCCTGCACCAACACAAGTGCAAAAAGTGGTTTTTCAACACTAACACAAGTGCGAAAAGTGGTTTTTCAACACTAACACAAGTGCAAAAAGTGGTTTTTCAACACTAACACAAGTGCGGAAAGTGTTTTTTCCACACTAATACAAGTGCAAAAGTGGTTTCCTGCACCAACACAAGTGCGAAAAGTGGTTTTTCAACACGAACACAAGTGCGAAAAGTGGTTTTTCAACACTAACACAAGTGCGAAAAGTGTTTTTTCCACACTAATACAAGTGCAAAAGTAGTTTCCTGCACCAACACAAGTGCGAAAAGTGGTTTTTCAACACTAACACAAGTGCGAATAGTGGTTTTTCAACACTAACACAAGTGCGAAAAGTGGTTTTTCAACACTAACACAAGTGCGGAAAGTGTTTTTTCCACACTAATACAAGTGCAAAAGTGGTTTCCTCCACCAACACAAGTGCGAAAAGTGGTTTTTCAACACTAACACAAGTGTGAAAAGTGGTTTTTCAACACTAACACAAGTGCGAAAAGTGGTTTTTCAACACTATCACAAGTGCAAAAAGTGTTTTTTCCACACTAATACAAGTGCAAAAGTGGTTTCCTGCACCAACAAAAGTGTGAAAAGTGGTTTTTCAACACTAACACAAGTGCGAAAAGTGGTTTTTCAACACTAACACAAGTGCGAAAAGTGGTTTTTCAACACTATCACAAGTGCAAAAAGTGTTTTTTCCACACTAATACAAGTGCAAAAGTGGTTTCCTGCACCAACACAAGTGCGAAAAGTGGTTTTTCAACACTAACACAAGTGCGAAAAGTGGTTTTTCAACACTAACACAAGTGCAAAAAGTGGTTTTTCAACACTAACACAAGTGCGAAAAGTGTTTTTTCCACACTAATACAAGTGCAAAAGTGGTTTCCTGCACCAACACAAGTGCAAAAAGTGGTTTTTCAACACTAACACAAGTGTGAAAAGTGGTTTTCAACACTAACACAAGTGTGAAAAGTGGTTTTTCAACACTAACACAAGTGCGAAAAGTGTTTTTTCCACACTAATACAAGTGCAAAAGTGGTTTCCTGCACCAACACAAGTGCGAAAAGTGGTTTTTCAACACTAACAGAAGTGCGAAAAGTGGTTTTTCAACACTAACACAAGTGCGAAAAGTGTTTTTTCCACACTAATACAAGTGCAAAAGTGGTTTCCTGCACCAACACAAGTGCGAAATGTGGTTTTTCAACACTAACACAAGTGCGAAAAGTGGTTTTTCAACACTATCACAAGTGCGAAAAGTGTTTTTTCCACACTAATACAAGTGCAAAAGTGGTTTCCTGCACCAACACAAGTGCGAAAAGTGGTTTTTCAACACTAACACAAGTGCGAAAAGTGGTTTTTCAACACTAACACAAGTGCAAAAAGTGGTTTTTCAACACTAACACAAGTGCGAAAAGTGTTTTTTCCACACTAATACAAGTGCAAAAAGTGGTTTTTCAACACTAACACAAGTGCGAAAAGTGTTTTTTCCACACTAATACAAGTGCAAAAGTGGTTTCCTGCACCAACACAAGTGCGAAAAGTGGTTTTTCAACACTAACACAAGTGCGAAAAGTGGTTTTTCAACACTAACACAAGTGCGAAAAGTGGTTTTTCAACACTAACACAAGTGCGAAAAGTGGTTTTTCAACACTAACACAAGTGCAAAAAGTGGTTTTTCCACACTAATACAAGTGCAAAAGTGGTTTCCTGCACCAACACAAGTGTGAAAAGTAGTTTTTCAACACTAACACAAGTGCGAAAAGTGGTTTTTCAACACTAACACAAGTGCGAAAAGTGTTTTTTCCACACTAATACAAGTGCAAAAGTGGTTTCCTGCACCAACACAAGTGCGAAAAGTGGTTTTTCAACACTAACACAAGTGCGAAAAGTGGTTTTTCAACACTAACACAAGTGCAAAAAGTGGTTTTTCAACACTAACACAAGTGCGAAAAGTGTTTTTTCCACACTAATACAAGTGCAAAAGTGGTTTCCTGCACCAACACAAGTGCGAAAAGTGGTTTTTCCACACTAATACAAGTGCAAAAGTGGTTTCCTGCACCAACACAAGTGCGAAAAGTGGTTTTTCAACACTAACACAAGTGCGAAAAGTGGTTTTTCAACACTAACACAAGTGCGAAAAGTGGTTTTTCAACACTAACACAAGTGCGAAAAGTGGTTTTTCAACACTAACACAAGTGCAAAAAGTGGTTTTTCCACACTAATACAAGTGCAAAAGTGGTTTCCTGCACCAACACAAGTGTGAAAAGTAGTTTTTCAACACTAACACAAGTGCGAAAAGTGGTTTTTCAACACTAACACAAGTGCGAAAAGTGTTTTTTCCACACTAATACAAGTGCAAAAGTGGTTTCCTGCACCAACACAAGTGCGAAAAGTGGTTTTTCAACACTAACACAAGTGCGAAAAGTGGTTTTTCAACACTAACATAAGTGCGAAAAGTGTTTTTTCCACACTAATACAAGTGCAAAAGTGGTTTCCTGCACCAACACAAGTGCAAAAAGTGGTTTTTCAACACTAACACAAGTGCGAAAAGTGGTTTTTCAACACTAACACAAGTGCAAAAAGTGGTTTTTCAACACTAATACAAGTGCGGAAAGTGTTTTTTCCACACTAATACAAGTGCAAAAGTGGTTTCCTGCAACAACACAAGTGCGAAAAGTGGTTTTTCAGCACTAACAGAAGTGCGAAAAGTGGTTTTTCAACACTAACACAAGTTCGAAAAGTGTTTTTTCCACACTAATACAAGTGCAAAAGTGGTTTCCTGCACCAACACAAGTGCGAAAAGTGGTTTTTCAACACTAACACAAGTGCGAAAAGTGGTTTTTCAACACTAACACAAGTGCGAAAAGTGGTTTTTCAACACTAACACAAGTTCGAAAAGTGTTTTTTCCACACTAATACAAGTGCAAAAGTGGTTTCCTGCACCAACACAAGTGCGAAAAGTGGTTTTTCAACACTAACACAAGTGCAAAAAGTGGTTTTTCAACACTAACACAAGTGCGAAAAGTGTTTTTTCCACACTAATACAAGTGCAATAGTGGTTTCCTGCACCAACACAAGTGCGAAAAGTGGTTTTTCAACACTAACACAAGTGCGAAAAGTGGTTTTTCAACACTAACACAAGTGCAAAAAGTGGTTTTTCAACACTAACACAAGTGCGAAAAGTGTTTTTTCCACACTAATACAAGTGCAAAAGTGGTTTCCTGCACCAACACAAGTGCGAAAAGTGGTTTTTCAACACTAACACAAGTGCGAAAAGTGGTTTTTCAACACTAACACAAGTGCGAAAAGTGGTTTTTCAACACTAACACAAGTGCGAAAAGTGGTTTTTCAACACTAACACAAGTGCAAAAAGTGGTTTTTCCACACTAATACAAGTGCAAAAGTGGTTTCCTGCACCAACACAAGTGTGAAAAGTAGTTTTTCAACACTAACACAAGTGCGAAAAGTGGTTTTTCAACACTAACACAAGTGCGAAAAGTGTTTTTTCCACACTAATACAAGTGCAAAAGTGGTTTCCTGCACCAACACAAGTGCGAAAAGTGGTTTTTCAACACTAACACAAGTGCGAAAAGGGGTTTTTCAACACTAACACAAGTGCGAAAAGTGTTTTTTCCACACTAATACAAGTGCAAAAGTGGTTTCCTGCACCAACACAAGTGCAAAAAGTGGTTTTTCAACACTAACACAAGTGCGAAAAGTGGTTTTTCAACACTAACACAAGTGCAAAAAGTGGTTTTTCAACACTAACACAAGTGCGGAAAGTGTTTTTTCCACACTAATACAAGTGCAAAAGTGGTTTCCTGCACCAACACAAGTGCGAAAAGTGGTTTTTCAACACGAACACAAGTGCGAAAAGTGGTTTTTCAACACTAACACAAGTGCGAAAAGTGTTTTTTCCACACTAATACAAGTGCAAAAGTAGTTTCCTGCACCAACACAAGTGCGAAAAGTGGTTTTTCAACACTAACACAAGTGCGAATAGTGGTTTTTCAACACTAACACAAGTGCGAAAAGTGGTTTTTCAACACTAACACAAGTGCGGAAAGTGTTTTTTCCACACTAATACAAGTGCAAAAGTGGTTTCCTCCACCAACACAAGTGCGAAAAGTGGTTTTTCAACACTAACACAAGTGTGAAAAGTGGTTTTTCAACACTAACACAAGTGCGAAAAGTGGTTTTTCAACACTATCACAAGTGCAAAAAGTGTTTTTTCCACACTAATACAAGTGCAAAAGTGGTTTCCTGCACCAACAAAAGTGTGAAAACTGGTTTTTCAACACTAACACAAGTGCGAAAAGTGGTTTTTCAACACTAACACAAGTGCGAAAAGTGGTTTTTCAACACTATCACAAGTGCAAAAAGTGTTTTTTCCACACTAATACAAGTGCAAAAGTGGTTTCCTGCACCAACACAAGTGCGAAAAGTGGTTTTTCAACACTAACACAAGTGCGAAAAGTGGTTTTTCAACACTAACACAAGTGCAAAAAGTGGTTTTTCAACACTAACACAAGTGCGAAAAGTGTTTTTTCCACACTAATACAAGTGCAAAAGTGGTTTCCTGCACCAACACAAGTGCAAAAAGTGGTTTTTCAACACTAACACAAGTGTGAAAAGTGGTTTTCAACACTAACACAAGTGTGAAAAGTGGTTTTTCAACACTAACACAAGTGCGAAAAGTGTTTTTTCCACACTAATACAAGTGCAAAAGTGGTTTCCTGCACCAACACAAGTGCGAAAAGTGGTTTTTCAACACTAACAGAAGTGCGAAAAGTGGTTTTTCAACACTAACACAAGTGCGAAAAGTGTTTTTTCCACACTAATACAAGTGCAAAAGTGGTTTCCTGCACCAACACAAGTGCGAAATGTGGTTTTTCAACACTAACACAAGTGCGAAAAGTGGTTTTTCAACACTATCACAAGTGCGAAAAGTGTTTTTTCCACACTAATACAAGTGCAAAAGTGGTTTCCTGCACCAACACAAGTGCGAAAAGTGGTTTTTCAACACTAACACAAGTGCGAAAAGTGGTTTTTCAACACTAACACAAGTGCAAAAAGTGGTTTTTCAACACTAACACAAGTGCGAAAAGTGTTTTTTCCACACTAATACAAGTGCAAAAAGTGGTTTTTCAACACTAACACAAGTGCGAAAAGTGTTTTTTCCACACTAATACAAGTGCAAAAGTGGTTTCCTGCACCAACACAAGTGCGAAAAGTGGTTTTTCAACACTAACACAAGTGCGAAAAGTGGTTTTTCAACACTAACACAAGTGCGAAAAGTGGTTTTTCAACACTAACACAAGTGCAAAAAGTGGTTTTTCCACACTAATACAAGTGCAAAAGTGGTTTCCTGCACCAACACAAGTGTGAAAAGTAGTTTTTCAACACTAACACAAGTGCGAAAAGTGGTTTTTCAACACTAACACAAGTGCGAAAAGTGTTTTTTCCACACTAATACAAGTGCAAAAGTGGTTTCCTGCACCAACACAAGTGCGAAAAGTGGTTTTTCAACACTAACACAAGTGCGAAAAGTGGTTTTTCAACACTAACATAAGTGCGAAAAGTGTTTTTTCCACACTAATACAAGTGCAAAAGTGGTTTCCTGCACCAACACAAGTGCGAAAAGTGGTTTTTCAACACTAACACAAGTGCGAAAAGTGGTTTTTCAACACTAACACAATTGCAAAAAGTGGTTTTTCAACACTAACACAAGTGCGGAAAGTGTTTTTTCCACACTAATACAAGTGCAAAAGTGGTTTCCTGCAACAACACAAGTGCGAAAAGTGGTTTTTCAGCACTAACAGAAGTGCGAAAAGTGGTTTTTCAACACTAACACAAGTTCGAAAAGTGTTTTTTCCACACTAATACAAGTGCAAAAGTGGTTTCCTGCACCAACACAAGTGCGAAAAGTGGTTTTTCAACACTAACACAAGTGCGAAAAGTGGTTTTTCAACACTAACACAAGTGCGAAAAGTGGTTTTTCAACACTAACACAAGTTCGAAAAGTGTTTTTTCCACACTAATACAAGTGCAAAAGTGGTTTCCTGCACCAACACAAGTGCGAAAAGTGGTTTTTCAACACTAACACAAGTGCAAAAAGTGGTTTTTCAACACTAACACAAGTGCGAAAAGTGTTTTTTCCACACTAATACAAGTGCAATAGTGGTTTCCTGCACCAACACAAGTGCGAAAAGTGGTTTTTCAACACTAACACAAGTGCGAAAAGTGGTTTTTCAACACTAACACAAGTGCAAAAAGTGGTTTTTCAACACTAACACAAGTGCGAAAAGTGTTTTTTCCACACTAATACAAGTGCAAAAGTGGTTTCCTGCACCAACACAAGTGCGAAAAGTGGTTTTTCAACACTAACACAAGTGCGAAAAGTGGTTTTTCAACACTAACACAAGTGCGAAAAGTGGTTTTTCAACACTAACACAAGTGCGAAAAGTGGTTTTTCAACACTAACACAAGTGCGAAAAGTGGTTTTTCAACACTAACACAAGTGCAAAAAGTGGTTTTTCCACACTAATACAAGTGCAAAAGTGGTTTCCTGCACCAACACAAGTGTGAAAAGTAGTTTTTCAACACTAACACAAGTGCGAAAAGTGGTTTTTCAACACTAACACAAGTGCGAAAAGTGTTTTTTCCACACTAATACAAGTGCAAAAGTGGTTTCCTGCACCAACACAAGTGCGAAAAGTGGTTTTTCAACACTAACACAAGTGCGAAAAGTGGTTTTTCAACACTAACACAAGTGCGAAAAGTGTTTTTTTCCACACTAATACAAGTGCAAAAGTGGTTTCCTGCACCAACACAAGTGCAAAAAGTGGTTTTTCAACACTAACACAAGTGCGAAAAGTGGTTTTTCAACACTAACACAAGTGCAAAAAGTGGTTTTTCAACACTAACACAAGTGCGGAAAGTGTTTTTTCCACACTAATACAAGTGCAAAAGTGGTTTCCTGCACCAACACAAGTGCGAAAAGTGGTTTTTCAACACGAACACAAGTGCGAAAAGTGGTTTTTCAACACTAACACAAGTGCGAAAAGTGTTTTTTCCACACTAATACAAGTGCAAAAGTGGTTTCCTGCACCAACACAAGTGCGAAAAGTGGTTTTTCAACACTAACACAAGTTCGAAAAGTGTTTTTTCCACACTAATACAAGTGCAAAAGTGGTTTCCTGCACCAACACAAGTGCGAAAAGTGGTTTTTCAACACTAACACAAGTGCGAAAAGTGGTTTTTCAACACTAACACAAGTGCGAAAAGTGGTTTTTCAACACTAACACAAGTTCGAAAAGTGTTTTTTCCACACTAATACAAGTGCAAAAGTGGTTTCCTGCACCAACACAAGTGCGAAAAGTGGTTTTTCAACACTAACACAAGTGCAAAAAGTGGTTTTTCAACACTAACACAAGTGCGAAAAGTGTTTTTTCCACACTAATACAAGTGCAATAGTGGTTTCCTGCACCAACACAAGTGCGAAAAGTGGTTTTTCAACACTAACACAAGTGCGAAAAGTGGTTTTTCAACACTAACACAAGTGCAAAAAGTGGTTTTTCAACACTAACACAAGTGCGAAAAGTGTTTTTTCCACACTAATACAAGTGCAAAAGTGGTTTCCTGCACCAACACAAGTGCGAAAAGTGGTTTTTCAACACTAACACAAGTGCGAAAAGTGGTTTTTCAACACTAACACAAGTGCGAAAAGTGGTTTTTCAACACTAACACAAGTGCGAAAAGTGGTTTTTCAACACTAACACAAGTGCGAAAAGTGGTTTTTCAACACTAACACAAGTGCAAAAAGTGGTTTTTCCACACTAATACAAGTGCAAAAGTGGTTTCCTGCACCAACACAAGTGTGAAAAGTAGTTTTTCAACACTAACACAAGTGCGAAAAGTGGTTTTTCAACACTAACACAAGTGCGAAAAGTGTTTTTTCCACACTAATACAAGTGCAAAAGTGGTTTCCTGCACCAACACAAGTGCGAAAAGTGGTTTTTCAACACTAACACAAGTGCGAAAAGTGGTTTTTCAACACTAACACAAGTGCGAAAAGTGTTTTTTCCACACTAATACAAGTGCAAAAGTGGTTTCCTGCACCAACACAAGTGCAAAAAGTGGTTTTTCAACACTAACACAAGTGCGAAAAGTGGTTTTTCAACACTAACACAAGTGCAAAAAGTGGTTTTTCAACACTAACACAAGTGCGGAAAGTGTTTTTTCCACACTAATACAAGTGCAAAAGTGGTTTCCTGCACCAACACAAGTGCGAAAAGTGGTTTTTCAACACGAACACAAGTGCGAAAAGTGGTTTTTCAACACTAACACAAGTGCGAAAAGTGTTTTTTCCACACTAATACAAGTGCAAAAGTGGTTTCCTGCACCAACACAAGTGCGAAAAGTGGTTTTTCAACACTAACACAAGTGCGAATAGTGGTTTTTCAACACTAACACAAGTGCGAAAAGTGGTTTTTCAACACTAACACAAGTGCGGAAAGTATTTTTTCCACACTAATACAAGTGCAAAAGTGGTTTCCTCCACCAACACAAGTGCGAAAAGTGGTTTTTCAACACTAACACAAGTGTGAAAAGTGGTTTTTCAACACTAACACAAGTGCGAAAAGTGGTTTTTCAACACTATCACAAGTGCAAAAAGTGTTTTTTCCACACTAATACAAGTGCAAAAGTGGTTTCCTGCACCAACAAAAGTGTGAAAAGTGGTTTTTCAACACTAACACAAGTGCGAAAAGTGGTTTTTCAACACTAACACAAGTGCGAAAAGTGGTTTTTCAACACTATCACAAGTGCAAAAAGTGTTTTTTCCACACTAATACAAGTGCAAAAGTGGTTTCCTGCACCAACACAAGTGCGAAAAGTGGTTTTTCAACACTAACACAAGTGCGAAAAGTGGTTTTTCAACACTAACACAAGTGCAAAAAGTGGTTTTTCAACACTAACACAAGTGCGAAAAGTATTTTTTCCACACTAATACAAGTGCAAAAGTGGTTTCCTGCACCAACACAAGTGCAAAAAGTGGTTTTTCAACACTAACACAAGTGTGAAAAGTGGTTTTCAACACTAACACAAGTGCGAAAAGTGGTTTTTCAACACTAACACAAGTGCGAAAAGTGTTTTTTCCACACTAATACAAGTGCAAAAGTGGTTTCCTGCACCAACACAAGTGCGAAAAGTGGTTTTTCAACACTAACAGAAGTGCGAAAAGTGGTTTTTCAACACTAACACAAGTGCGAAAAGTGTTTTTTCCACACTAATACAAGTGCAAAAGTGGTTTCCTGCACCAACACAAGTGCGAAATGTGGTTTTTCAACACTAACACAAGTGCGAAAAGTGGTTTTTCAACACTATCACAAGTGCGAAAAGTGTTTTTTCCACACTAATACAAGTGCAAAAGTGGTTTCCTGCACCAACACAAGTGCGAAAAGTGGTTTTTCAACACTAACACAAGTGCGAAAAGTGGTTTTTCAACACTAACACAAGTTCGAAAAGTGTTTTTTTCACACTAATACAAGTGCAAAAGTGGTTTCCTGCAGCAACACAAGTGCGAAAAGTGGTTTTTCAACACTAACACAAGTGTGAAAAGTGGTTTTTCAACACTAACACAAGTGCGAAAAGTGGTTTTTCAACACTAACACAAGTTCGAAAAGTGTTTTTTCAACACTAATACAAGTGCAAAAGTGGTTTCCTGCACCAACACAAGTGCGAAAAGTGGTTTTTCAACACTAACACACGTGCGAAAAGTGGTTTTTCAACACTAACACAAGTTCGAAAAGTGTTTTTTCCACACTAATACAAGTGCAAAAGTGGTTTCCTGCACCAACACAAGTGCGAAAAGTGGTTTTTCAACACTAACACAAGTGCGAAAAGTGGTTTTTCAACACTAACACAAGTTCGAAAAGTGTTTTTCCACACTAATACAAGTGCAAAAGTGGTTTCCTGCACCAACACAAGTGCGAAAAGTGGTTTTTCAACACTAACACAAGTGCGAAAAGTGTTTTTTCCACACTAATACAAGTGCAAAAGTGGTTTCCTGCACCAACACAAGTGCGAAAAGTGGTTTTTCAACACTAACAGAAGTGCGAAAAGTGGTTTTTCAACACTAACACATGTGCGAAAAGTGGTTTTTCAACACTAACACAAGTGCGAAAAGTGTTTTTCCACACTAATACAAGTGCAAAAGTGGTTTCCTGCACCAACACAAGTGCGAAAAGTGGTTTTTCAACACTAACACAAGTGCGAAATGTGGTTTTTCAACACTAACACAAGTGCGAAAAGTGGTTTTTCAACACTATCACAAGTGCGAAAAGTGTTTTTTCCACACTAATACAAGTGCAAAAGTGGTTTCCTGCACCAACACAAGTGTGAAAAGTAGTTTTTCAACACTAACACAAGTGCGAAAAGTGGTTTTTCAACACTAACACAAGTGCGAAAAGTGTTTTTTCCACACTAATACAAGTGCAAAAGTGGTTTCCTGCACCAACACAAGTGCGAAAAGTGGTTTTTCAACACTAACACAAGTGCGAAAAGTGGTTTTTCAACACTAACATAAGTGCGAAAAGTGTTTTTTCCACACTAATACAAGTGCAAAAGTGGTTTCCTGCACCAACACAAGTGCGAAAAGTGTTTTTTCCACACTAATACAAGTGCAAAAGTGGTTTCCTGCACCAACACAAGTGCAAAAAGTGGTTTTTCAACACTAACACAAGTGCGAAAAGTGGTTTTTCAACACTAACACAAGTGCAAAAAGTGGTTTTTCAACACTAACACAAGTGCGGAAAGTGTTTTTTCCACACTAATACAAGTGCAAAAGTGGTTTCCTGCACCAACACAAGTGCGAAAAGTGGTTTTTCAACACGAACACAAGTGCGAAAAGTGGTTTTTCAACACTAACACAAGTGCGAAAAGTGTTTTTTCCACACTAATACAAGTGCAAAAGTAGTTTCCTGCACCAACACAAGTGCGAAAAGTGGTTTTTCAACACTAACACAAGTGCGAATAGTGGTTTTTCAACACTAACACAAGTGCGAAAAGTGGTTTTTCAACACTAACACAAGTGCGGAAAGTGTTTTTTCCACACTAATACAAGTGCAAAAGTGGTTTCCTCCACCAACACAAGTGCGAAAAGTGGTTTTTCAACACTAACACAAGTGTGAAAAGTGGTTTTTCAACACTAACACAAGTGCGAAAAGTGGTTTTTCAACACTATCACAAGTGCAAAAAGTGTTTTTTCCACACTAATACAAGTGCAAAAGTGGTTTCCTGCACCAATACAAGTGCGAAAAGTGGTTTTTCAACACTAACACAAGTGCAAAAAGTGGTTTTTCAACACTAACACAAGTGCGAAAAGTGTTTTTTCCACACTAATACAAGTGCAAAAGTGGTTTCCTGCACCAACACAAGTGCAAAAAGTGGTTTTTCCACACTAATACAAGTGCAAAAGTGGTTTCCTGCACCAACACAAGTGTGAAAAGTGGTTTTTCAACACTAACACAAGTGCGAAAAGTGTTTTTTCCACACTAATACAAGTGCAAAAGTGGTTTCCTGCACCAACACAAGTGCGAAAAGTGGTTTTTCAACACTAACAGAAGTGCGAAAAGTGGTTTTTCAACACTAACACAAGTGCGAAAAGTGTTTTTTCCACACTAATACAAGTGCAAAAGTGGTTTCCTGCACCAACACAAGTGCGAAATGTGGTTTTTCAACACTAACACAAGTGCGAAAAGTGGTTTTTCAACACTATCACAAGTGCGAAAAGTGTTTTTTCCACACTAATACAAGTGCAAAAGTGGTTTCCTGCACCAACACAAGTGCGAAAAGTGGTTTTTCAACACTAACACAAGTGCGAAAAGTGGTTTTTCAACACTAACACAAGTGCAAAAAGTGGTTTTTCAACACTAACACAAGTGCAAAAAGTGGTTTTTCAACACTAACACAAGTGCGAAAAGTGTTTTTTCCACACTAATACAAGTGCAAAAAGTGGTTTTTCAACACTAACACAAGTGCGAAAAGTGTTTTTTCCACACTAATACAAGTGCAAAAGTGGTTTCCTGCACCAACACAAGTGCGAAAAGTGGTTTTTCAACACTAACACAAGTGCGAAAAGTGGTTTTTCAACACTAACACAAGTGCGAAAAGTGGTTTTTCAACACTAACACAAGTGCGAAAAGTGGTTTTTCAACACTAACACAAGTGCAAAAAGTGGTTTTTCCACACTAATACAAGTGCAAAAGTGGTTTCCTGCACCAACACAAGTGTGAAAAGTAGTTTTTCAACACTAACACAAGTGCGAAAAGTGGTTTTTCAACACTAACACAAGTGCGAAAAGTGGTTTTTCAACACTAACACAAGTGCGAAAAGTGGTTTTTCAACACTAACACAAGTGCGAAAAGTGTTTTTTCCACACTAATACAAGTGCAAAAGTGGTTTCCTGCACCAACACAAGTGCGAAAAGTGGTTTTTCAACACTAACACAAGTGCGAAAAGTGGTTTTTCAACACTAACATAAGTGCGAAAAGTGTTTTTTCCACACTAATACAAGTGCAAAAGTGGTTTCCTGCACCAACACAAGTGCGAAAAGTGGTTTTTCAACACTAACACAAGTGCGAAAAGTGGTTTTTCAACACTAACACAATTGCAAAAAGTGGTTTTTCAACACTAACACAAGTGCGGAAAGTGTTTTTTCCACACTAATACAAGTGCAAAAGTGGTTTCCTGCAACAACACAAGTGCGAAAAGTGGTTTTTCAGCACTAACAGAAGTGCGAAAAGTGGTTTTTCAACACTAACACAAGTTCGAAAAGTGTTTTTTCCACACTAATACAAGTGCAAAAGTGGTTTCCTGCACCAACACAAGTGCGAAAAGTGGTTTTTCAACACTAACACAAGTGCGAAAAGTGGTTTTTCAACACTAACACAAGTGCGAAAAGTGGTTTTTCAACACTAACACAAGTTCGAAAAGTGTTTTTTCCACACTAATACAAGTGCAAAAGTGGTTTCCTGCACCAACACAAGTGCGAAAAGTGGTTTTTCAACACTAACACAAGTGCAAAAAGTGGTTTTTCAACACTAACACAAGTGCGAAAAGTGTTTTTTCCACACTAATACAAGTGCAATAGTGGTTTCCTGCACCAACACAAGTGCGAAAAGTGGTTTTTCAACACTAACACAAGTGCGAAAAGTGGTTTTTCAACACTAACACAAGTGCAAAAAGTGGTTTTTCAACACTAACACAAGTGCGAAAAGTGTTTTTTCCACACTAATACAAGTGCAAAAGTGGTTTCCTGCACCAACACAAGTGCGAAAAGTGGTTTTTCAACACTAACACAAGTGCGAAAAGTGGTTTTTCAACACTAACACAAGTGCGAAAAGTGGTTTTTCAACACTAACACAAGTGCGAAAAGTGGTTTTTCAACACTAACACAAGTGCAAAAAGTGGTTTTCCACACTAATACAAGTGCAAAAGTGGTTTCCTGCACCAACACAAGTGTGAAAAGTAGTTTTTCAACACTAACACAAGTGCGAAAAGTGGTTTTTCAACACTAACACAAGTGCGAAAAGTGTTTTTTCCACACTAATACAAGTGCAAAAGTGGTTTCCTGCACCAACACAAGTGCGAAAAGTGGTTTTTCAACACTAACACAAGTGCGAAAAGTGGTTTTTCAACACTAACACAAGTGCGAAAAGTGTTTTTTCCACACTAATACAAGTGCAAAAGTGGTTTCCTGCACCAACACAAGTGCAAAAAGTGGTTTTTCAACACTAACACAAGTGCGAAAAGTGGTTTTTCAACACTAACACAAGTGCAAAAAGTGGTTTTTCAACACTAACACAAGTGCGGAAAGTGTTTTTTCCACACTAATACAAGTGCAAAAGGGGTTTCCTGCATCAACACAAGTGCGAAAAGTGGTTTTTCAACACGAACACAAGTGCGAAAAGTGGTTTTTCAACACTAACACAAGTGCGAAAAGTGTTTTTTCCACACTAATACAAGTGCAAAAGTGGTTTCCTGCACGAACACAAGTGCGAAAAGTGGTTTTTCAACACTAACACAAGTGCGAATAGTGGTTTTTCAACACTAACACAAGTGCGAAAAGTGGTTTTTCAACACTAACACAAGTGCGGAAAGTGTTTTTTCCACACTAATACAAGTGCAAAAGTGGTTTCCTCCACCAACACAAGTGCGAAAAGTGGTTTTTCAACACTAACACAATGTGAAAAGTGGTTTTTCAACACTAACACAAGTGCGAAAAGTGGTTTTTCAACACTATCACAAGTGCAAAAAGTGTTTTTTCCACACTAATACAAGTGCAAAAGTGGTTTCCTGCACCAACAAAAGTGTGAAAAGTGGTTTTTCAACACTAACACAAGTGCAAAAAGTGGTTTTTCAACACTAACACAAGTGCGAAAAGTGGTTTTTCAACACTATCACAAGTGCAAAAAGTGTTTTTTCCACACTAATACAAGTGCAAAAGTGGTTTCCTGCACCAACACAAGTGCGAAAAGTGGTTTTTCAACACTAACACAAGTGCGAAAAGTGGTTTTTCAACACTAACACAAGTGCAAAAAGTGGTTTTTCAACACTAACACAAGTGCGAAAAGTATTTTTTCCACACTAATACAAGTGCAAAAGTGGTTTCCTGCACCAACACAAGTGCAAAAAGTGGTTTTTCAACACTAACACAAGTGTGAAAAGTGGTTTTCAACACTAACACAAGTGCGAAAAGTGGTTTTTCAACACTAACACAAGTGCGAAAAGTGTTTTTTCCACACTAATACAAGTGCAAAAGTGGTTTCCTGCACCAACACAAGTGCGAAAAGTGGTTTTTCAACACTAACAGAAGTGCGAAAAGTGGTTTTTCAACACTAACACAAGTGCGAAAAGTGTTTTTTCCACACTAATACAAGTGCAAAAGTGGTTTCCTGCACCAACACAAGTGCGAAATGTGGTTTTTCAACACTAACACAAGTGCGAAAAGTGGTTTTTCAACACTATCACAAGTGCGAAAAGTGTTTTTTCCACACTAATACAAGTGCAAAAGTGGTTTCCTGCACCAACACAAGTGCGAAAAGTGGTTTTTCAACACTAACACAAGTGCGAAAAGTGGTTTTTCAACACTAACACAAGTTCGAAAAGTGTTTTTTTCACACTAATACAAGTGCAAAAGTGGTTTCCTGCAGCAACACAAGTGCGAAAAGTGGTTTTTCAACACTAACACAAGTGTGAAAAGTGGTTTTTCAACACTAACACAAGTGCGAAAAGTGTTTTTTCCACACTAATACAAGTGCAAAAGTGGTTTCCTGCACCAACACAAGTGCGAAAAGTGGTTTTTCAACACTAACACAAGTGCAAAAAGTGGTTTTTCAACACTAACACAAGTGCGAAAAGTGTTTTTTCCACACTAATACAAGTGCAAAAGTGGTTTCCTGCACCAACACAAGTGCAAAAAGTGGTTTTTCCACACTAATACAAGTGCAAAAGTGGTTTCCTGCACCAACACAAGTGTGAAAAGTGGTTTTTCAACACTAACACAAGTGCGAAAAGTGTTTTTTCCACACTAATACAAGTGCAAAAGTGGTTTCCTGCACCAACACAAGTGCGAAAAGTGGTTTTTCAACACTAACAGAAGTGCGAAAAGTGGTTTTTCAACACTAACACAAGTGCGAAAAGTGTTTTTTCCACACTAATACAAGTGCAAAAGTGGTTTCCTGCACCAACACAAGTGCGAAATGTGGTTTTTCAACACTAACACAAGTGCGAAAAGTGGTTTTTCAACACTATCACAAGTGCGAAAAGTGTTTTTTCCACACTAATACAAGTGCAAAAGTGGTTTCCTGCACCAACACAAGTGCGAAAAGTGGTTTTTCAACACTAACACAAGTGCGAAAAGTGGTTTTTCAACACTAACACAAGTGCAAAAAGTGGTTTTTCAACACTAACACAAGTGCAAAAAGTGGTTTTTCAACACTAACACAAGTGCGAAAAGTGTTTTTTCCACACTAATACAAGTGCAAAAAGTGGTTTTTCAACACTAACACAAGTGCGAAAAGTGTTTTTTCCACACTAATACAAGTGCAAAAGTGGTTTCCTGCACCAACACAAGTGCGAAAAGTGGTTTTTCAACACTAACACAAGTGCGAAAAGTGGTTTTTCAACACTAACACAAGTGCGAAAAGTGGTTTTTCAACACTAACACAAGTGCGAAAAGTGGTTTTTCAACACTAACACAAGTGCAAAAAGTGGTTTTTCCACACTAATACAAGTGCAAAAGTGGTTTCCTGCACCAACACAAGTGTGAAAAGTAGTTTTTCAACACTAACACAAGTGCGAAAAGTGGTTTTTCAACACTAACACAAGTGCGAAAAGTGTTTTTTCCACACTAATACAAGTGCAAAAGTGGTTTCCTGCACCAACACAAGTGCGAAAAGTGGTTTTTCAACACTAACACAAGTGCGAAAAGTGGTTTTTCAACACTAACATAAGTGCGAAAAGTGTTTTTTCCACACTAATACAAGTGCAAAAGTGGTTTCCTGCACCAACACAAGTGCGAAAAGTGGTTTTTCAACACTAACACAAGTGCGAAAAGTGGTTTTTCAACACTAACACAATTGCAAAAAGTGGTTTTTCAACACTAACACAAGTGCGGAAAGTGTTTTTTCCACACTAATACAAGTGCAAAAGTGGTTTCCTGCAACAACACAAGTGCGAAAAGTGGTTTTTCAGCACTAACAGAAGTGCGAAAAGTGGTTTTTCAACACTAACACAAGTTCGAAAAGTGTTTTTTCCACACTAATACAAGTGCAAAAGTGGTTTCCTGCACCAACACAAGTGCGAAAAGTGGTTTTTCAACACTAACACAAGTGCGAAAAGTGGTTTTTCAACACTAACACAAGTGCGAAAAGTGGTTTTTCAACACTAACACAAGTTCGAAAAGTGTTTTTTCCACACTAATACAAGTGCAAAAGTGGTTTCCTGCACCAACACAAGTGCGAAAAGTGGTTTTTCAACACTAACACAAGTGCAAAAAGTGGTTTTTCAACACTAACACAAGTGCGAAAAGTGTTTTTTCCACACTAATACAAGTGCAATAGTGGTTTCCTGCACCAACACAAGTGCGAAAAGTGGTTTTTCAACACTAACACAAGTGCGAAAAGTGGTTTTTCAACACTAACACAAGTGCAAAAAGTGGTTTTTCAACACTAACACAAGTGCGAAAAGTGTTTTTTCCACACTAATACAAGTGCAAAAGTGGTTTCCTGCACCAACACAAGTGCGAAAAGTGGTTTTTCAACACTAACACAAGTGCGAAAAGTGGTTTTTCAACACTAACACAAGTGCGAAAAGTGGTTTTTCAACACTAACACAAGTGCGAAAAGTGGTTTTTCAACACTAACACAAGTGCAAAAAGTGGTTTTTCCACACTAATACAAGTGCAAAAGTGGTTTCCTGCACCAACACAAGTGTGAAAAGTAGTTTTTCAACACTAACACAAGTGCGAAAAGTGGTTTTTCAACACTAACACAAGTGCGAAAAGTGTTTTTTCCACACTAATACAAGTGCAAAAGTGGTTTCCTGCACCAACACAAGTGCGAAAAGTGGTTTTTCAACACTAACACAAGTGCGAAAAGTGGTTTTTCAACACTAACACAAGTGCGAAAAGTGTTTTTTCCACACTAATACAAGTGCAAAAGTGGTTTCCTGCACCAACACAAGTGCAAAAAGTGGTTTTTCAACACTAACACAAGTGCGAAAAGTGGTTTTTCAACACTAACACAAGTGCAAAAAGTGGTTTTTCAACACTAACACAAGTGCGGAAAGTGTTTTTTCCACACTAATACAAGTGCAAAAGGGGTTTCCTGCACCAACACAAGTGCGAAAAGTGGTTTTTCAACACGAACACAAGTGCGAAAAGTGGTTTTTCAACACTAACACAAGTGCGAAAAGTGTTTTTTCCACACTAATACAAGTGCAAAAGTGGTTTCCTGCACGAACACAAGTGCGAAAAGTGGTTTTTCAACACTAACACAAGTGCGAATAGTGGTTTTTCAACACTAACACAAGTGCGAAAAGTGGTTTTTCAACACTAACACAAGTGCGGAAAGTGTTTTTTCCACACTAATACAAGTGCAAAAGTGGTTTCCTCCACCAACACAAGTGCGAAAAGTGGTTTTTCAACACTAACACAATGTGAAAAGTGGTTTTTCAACACTAACACAAGTGCGAAAAGTGGTTTTTCAACACTATCACAAGTGCAAAAAGTGTTTTTTCCACACTAATACAAGTGCAAAAGTGGTTTCCTGCACCAACAAAAGTGTGAAAAGTGGTTTTTCAACACTAACACAAGTGCAAAAAGTGGTTTTTCAACACTAACACAAGTGCGAAAAGTGGTTTTTCAACACTATCACAAGTGCAAAAAGTGTTTTTTCCACACTAATACAAGTGCAAAAGTGGTTTCCTGCACCAACACAAGTGCGAAAAGTGGTTTTTCAACACTAACACAAGTGCGAAAAGTGGTTTTTCAACACTAACACAAGTGCAAAAAGTGGTTTTTCAACACTAACACAAGTGCGAAAAGTATTTTTTCCACACTAATACAAGTGCAAAAGTGGTTTCCTGCACCAACACAAGTGCAAAAAGTGGTTTTTCAACACTAACACAAGTGTGAAAAGTGGTTTTCAACACTAACACAAGTGCGAAAAGTGGTTTTTCAACACTAACACAAGTGCGAAAAGTGTTTTTTCCACACTAATACAAGTGCAAAAGTGGTTTCCTGCACCAACACAAGTGCGAAAAGTGGTTTTTCAACACTAACAGAAGTGCGAAAAGTGGTTTTTCAACACTAACACAAGTGCGAAAAGTGTTTTTTCCACACTAATACAAGTGCAAAAGTGGTTTCCTGCACCAACACAAGTGCGAAATGTGGTTTTTCAACACTAACACAAGTGCGAAAAGTGTTTTTCCACACTAATACAAGTGCAAAAGTGGTTTCCTGCACCAACACAAGTGCGAAAAGTGGTTTTTCAACACTAACAGAAGTGCGAAAAGTGGTTTTTCAACACTAACACATGTGCGAAAAGTGGTTTTTCAACACTAACACAAGTGCGAAAAGTGTTTTTCCACACTAATACAAGTGCAAAAGTGGTTTCCTGCACCAACACAAGTGCGAAAAGTGGTTTTTCAACACTAACACAAGTGCGAAATGTGGTTTTTCAACACTAACACAAGTGCGAAAAGTGGTTTTTCAACACTATCACAAGTGCGAAAAGTGTTTTTTCCACACTAATACAAGTGCAAAAGTGGTTTCCTGCACCAACACAAGTGTGAAAAGTAGTTTTTCAACACTAACACAAGTGCGAAAAGTGGTTTTTCAACACTAACACAAGTGCGAAAAGTGTTTTTTCCACACTAATACAAGTGCAAAAGTGGTTTCCTGCACCAACACAAGTGCGAAAAGTGGTTTTTCAACACTAACACAAGTGCGAAAAGTGGTTTTTCAACACTAACATAAGTGCGAAAAGTGTTTTTTCCACACTAATACAAGTGCAAAAGTGGTTTCCTGCACCAACACAAGTGCGAAAAGTGGTTTTTCAACACTAACACAAGTGCGAAAAGTGTTTTTCCACACTAATACAAGTGCAAAAGTGGTTTCCTGCACCAACACAAGTGCGAAAAGTGGTTTTTCAACACTAACAGAAGTGCGAAAAGTGGTTTTTCAACACTAACACATGTGCGAAAAGTGGTTTTTCAACACTAACACAAGTGCGAAAAGTGTTTTTCCACACTAATACAAGTGCAAAAGTGGTTTCCTGCACCAACACAAGTGCGAAAAGTGGTTTTTCAACACTAACACAAGTGCGAAATGTGGTTTTTCAACACTAACACAAGTGCGAAAAGTGGTTTTTCAACACTATCACAAGTGCGAAAAGTGTTTTTTCCACACTAATACAAGTGCAAAAGTGGTTTCCTGCACCAACACAAGTGTGAAAAGTAGTTTTTCAACACTAACACAAGTGCGAAAAGTGGTTTTTCAACACTAACACAAGTGCGAAAAGTGTTTTTTCCACACTAATACAAGTGCAAAAGTGGTTTCCTGCACCAACACAAGTGCGAAAAGTGGTTTTTCAACACTAACACAAGTGCGAAAAGTGGTTTTTCAACACTAACATAAGTGCGAAAAGTGTTTTTTCCACACTAATACAAGTGCAAAAGTGGTTTCCTGCACCAACACAAGTGCGAAAAGTGGTTTTTCAACACTAACACAAGTGCGAAAAGTGGTTTTTCAACACTAACACAAGTGCAAAAAGTGGTTTTTCAACACTAACACAAGTGCGGAAAGTGTTTTTTCCACACTAATACAATGGCAAAAGTGGTTTCCTGCAACAACACAAGTGCGAAAAGTGGTTTTTCAGCACTAACAGAAGTGCGAAAAGTGGTTTTTCAACACTAACACAAGTTCGAAAAGTGTTTTTTCCACACTAATACAAGTGCAAAAGTGGTTTCCTGCACCAACACAAGTGCGAAAAGTGGTTTTTCAACACTAACACAAGTGCGAAAAGTGGTTTTTCAACACTAACACAAGTGCGAAAAGTGGTTTTTCAACACTAACACAAGTTCGAAAAGTGTTTTTTCCACACTAATACAAGTGCAAAAGTGGTTTCCTGCACCAACACAAGTGCGAAAAGTGGTTTTTCAACACTAACACAAGTGCAAAAAGTGGGTTTTCAACACTAACACAAGTGCGAAAAGTGTTTTTTCCACACTAATACAAGTGCAATAGTGGTTTCCTGCACCAACACAAGTGCGAAAAGTGGTTTTTCAACACTAACACAAGTGCGAAAAGTGGTTTTTCAACACTAACACAAGTGCAAAAAGTGGTTTTTCAACACTAACACAAGTGCGAAAAGTGTTTTTTCCACACTAATACAAGTGCAAAAGTGGTTTCCTGCACCAACACAAGTGCGAAAAGTGGTTTTTCAACACTAACACAAGTGCAAAAAGTGGTTTTTCAACACTAACACAAGTGCGAAAAGTGGTTTTTCAACACTAACACAAGTGCGAAAAGTGGTTTTTCAACACTAACACAAGTGCAAAAAGTGGTTTTTCCACACTAATACAAGTGCAAAAGTGGTTTCCTGCACCAACACAAGTGTGAAAAGTAGTTTTTCAACACTAACACAAGTGCGAAAAGTGGTTTTTCAACACTAACACAAGTGCGAAAAGTGTTTTTTCCACACTAATACAAGTGCAAAAGTGGTTTCCTGCACCAACACAAGTGCGAAAAGTGGTTTTTCAACACTAACACAAGTGCGAAAAGTGGTTTTTCAACACTAACACAAGTGCGAAAAGTGTTTTTTCCACACTAATACAAGTGCAAAAGTGGTTTCCGGCACCAACACAAGTGCAAAAAGTGGTTTTTCAACACTAACACAAGTGCGAAAAGTGGTTTTTCAACACTAACACAAGTGCAAAAAGTGGTTTTTCAACACTAACACAAGTGCGGAAAGTGTTTTTTCCACACTAATACAAGTGCAAAAGTGGTTTCCTGCACCAACACAAGTGCGAAAAGTGGTTTTTCAACACGAACACAAGTGCGAAAAGTGGTTTTTCAACACTAACACAAGTGCGAAAAGTGTTTTTTCCACACTAATACAAGTGCAAAAGTGGTTTCCTGCACCAACACAAGTGCGAAAAGTGGTTTTTCAACACTAACACAAGTGCGAATAGTGGTTTTTCAACACTAACACAAGTGCGAAAAGTGGTTTTTCAACACTAACACAAGTGCGGAAAGTGTTTTTTCCACACTAATACAAGTGCAAAAGTGGTTTCCTCCACCAACACAAGTGCGAAAAGTGGTTTTTCAACACTAACACAAGTGTGAAAAGTGGTTTTTCAACACTAACACAAGTGCGAAAAGTGGTTTTTCAACACTATCACAAGTGCAAAAAGTGTTTTTTCCACACTAATACAAGTGCAAAAGTGGTTTCCTGCACCAACAAAAGTGTGAAAAGTGGTTTTTCAACACTAACACAAGTGCGAAAAGTGGTTTTTCAACACTAACACAAGTGCGAAAAGTGGTTTTTCAACACTATCACAAGTGCAAAAAGTGTTTTTTCCACACTAATACAAGTGCAAAAGTGGTTTCCTGCACCAACACAAGTGCGAAAAGTGGTTTTTGCAACACTAACACAAGTGCGAAATGTGGTTTTTCAACACTAACACAAGTGCAAAAAGTGGTTTTTCAACACTAACACAAGTGCGAAAAGTGTTTTTTCCACACTAATACAAGTGCAAAAGTGGTTTCCTGCACCAACACAAGTGCAAAAAGTGGTTTTTCAACACTAACACAAGTGTGAAAAGTGGTTTTCAACACTAACACAAGTGCGAAAAGTGGTTTTTCAACACTAACACAAGTGCGAAAAGTGTTTTTTCCACACTAATACAAGTGCAAAAGTGGTTTCCTGCACCAACACAAGTGCGAAAAGTGGTTTTTCAACACTAACAGAAGTGCAAAAAGTGGTTTTTCAACACTAACACATGTGCGAAAAGTGGTTTTTCAACACTAACACAAGTGCGAAAAGTGTTTTTCCACACTAATACAAGTGCAAAAGTGGTTTCCTGCACCAACACAAGTGCGAAAAGTGGTTTTTCAACACTAACACGAGTGCGAAATGTGGTTTTTCAACACTAACACAAGTGCGAAAAGTGGTTTTTCAACACTATCACAAGTGCGAAAAGTGTTTTTTCCACACTAATACAAGTGCAAAAGTGGTTTCCTGCACCAACACAAGTGTGAAAAGTAGTTTTTCAACACTAACACAAGTGCGAAAAGTGGTTTTTCAACACTAACACAAGTGCGAAAAGTGTTTTTTCCACACTAATACAAGTGCAAAAGTGGTTTCCTGCACCAACACAAGTGCGAAAAGTGGTTTTTCAACACTAACACAAGTGCGAAAAGTGGTTTTTCAACACTAACATAAGTGCGAAAAGTGTTTTTTCCACACTAATACAAGTGCAAAAGTGGTTTCCTGCACCAACACAAGTGCGAAAAGTGGTTTTTCAACACTAACACAAGTGCGAAAAGTGGTTTTTCAACACTAACACAAGTGCAAAAAGTGGTTTTTCAACACTAACACAAGTGCGGAAAGTGTTTTTTCCACACTAATACAATGGCAAAAGTGGTTTCCTGCAACAACACAAGTGCGAAAAGTGGTTTTTCAGCACTAACAGAAGTGCGAAAAGTGGTTTTTCAACACTAACACAAGTTCGAAAAGTGTTTTTTCCACACTAATACAAGTGCAAAAGTGGTTTCCTGCACCAACACAAGTGCGAAAAGTGGTTTTTCAACACTAACACAAGTGCGAAAAGTGGTTTTTCAACACTAACACAAGTGCGAAAAGTGGTTTTTCAACACTAACACAAGTTCGAAAAGTGTTTTTTCCACACTAATACAAGTGCAAAAGTGGTTTCCTGCACCAACACAAGTGCGAAAAGTGGTTTTTCAACACTAACACAAGTGCAAAAAGTGGTTTTTCAACACTAACACAAGTGCGAAAAGTGTTTTTTCCACACTAATACAAGTGCAATAGTGGTTTCCTGCACCAACACAAGTGCGAAAAGTGGTTTTTCAACACTAACACAAGTGCGAAAAGTGGTTTTTCAACACTAACACAAGTGCAAAAAGTGGTTTTTCAACACTAACACAAGTGCGAAAAGTGTTTTTTCCACACTAATACAAGTGCAAAAGTGGTTTCCTGCACCAACACAAGTGCGAAAAGTGGTTTTTCAACACTAACACAAGTGCGAAAAGTGGTTTTTCAACACTAACACAAGTGCGAAAAGTGGTTTTTCAACACTAACACAAGTGCGAAAAGTGGTTTTTCAACACTAACACAAGTGCAAAAAGTGGTTTTTCCACACTAATACAAGTGCAAAAGTGGTTTCCTGCACCAACACAAGTGTGAAAAGTAGTTTTTCAACACTAACACAAGTGCGAAAAGTGGTTTTTCAACACTAACACAAGTGCGAAAAGTGTTTTTTCCACACTAATACAAGTGCAAAAGTGGTTTCCTGCACCAACACAAGTGCGAAAAGTGGTTTTTCAACACTAACACAAGTGCGAAAAGTGGTTTTTCAACACTAACACAAGTGCGAAAAGTGTTTTTTCCACACTAATACAAGTGCAAAAGTGGTTTCCTGCACCAACACAAGTGCAAAAAGTGGTTTTTCAACACTAACACAAGTGCGAAAAGTGGTTTTTCAACACTAACACAAGTGCAAAAAGTGGTTTTTCAACACTAACACAAGTGCGGAAAGTGTTTTTTCCACACTAATACAAGTGCAAAAGTGGTTTCCTGCACCAACACAAGTGCGAAAAGTGGTTTTTCAACACGACCACAAGTGCGAAAAGTGGTTTTTCAACACTAACACAAGTGCGAAAAGTGTTTTTTCCACACTAATACAAGTGCAAAAGTGGTTTCCTGCACCAACACAAGTGCGAAAAGTGGTTTTTCAACACTAACACAAGTGCGAAAAGTGGTTTTTCAACACTAACACAAGTGCGAAAAGTGGTTTTTCAACACTAACACAAGTTCGAAAAGTGTTTTTTCCACACTAATACAAGTGCAAAAGTGGTTTCCGGCACCAACACAAGTGCAAAAAGTGGTTTTTCAACACTAACACAAGTGCGAAAAGTGGTTTTTCAACACTAACACAAGTGCAAAAAGTGGTTTTTCAACACTAACACAAGTGCGGAAAGTGTTTTTTCCACACTAATACAAGTGCAAAAGTGGTTTCCTGCACCAACACAAGTGCGAAAAGTGGTTTTTCAACACGAACACAAGTGCGAAAAGTGGTTTTTCAACACTAACACAAGTGCGAAAAGTGTTTTTTCCACACTAATACAAGTGCAAAAGTGGTTTCCTGCACCAACACAAGTGCGAAAAGTGGTTTTTCAACACTAACACAAGTGCGAATAGTGGTTTTTCAACACTAACACAAGTGCGAAAAGTGGTTTTTCAACACTAACACAAGTGCGGAAAGTGTTTTTTCCACACTAATACAAGTGCAAAAGTGGTTTCCTCCACCAACACAAGTGCGAAAAGTGGTTTTTCAACACTAACACAAGTGTGAAAAGTGGTTTTTCAACACTAACACAAGTGCGAAAAGTGGTTTTTCAACACTATCACAAGTGCAAAAAGTGTTTTTTCCACACTAATACAAGTGCAAAAGTGGTTTCCTGCACCAACAAAAGTGTGAAAAGTGGTTTTTCAACACTAACACAAGTGCGAAAAGTGGTTTTTCAACACTAACACAAGTGCGAAAAGTGGTTTTTCAACACTATCACAAGTGCAAAAAGTGTTTTTTCCACACTAATACAAGTGCAAAAGTGGTTTCCTGCACCAACACAAGTGCGAAAAGTGGTTTTTGCAACACTAACACAAGTGCGAAATGTGGTTTTTCAACACTAACACAAGTGCAAAAAGTGGTTTTTCAACACTAACACAAGTGCGAAAAGTGTTTTTTCCACACTAATACAAGTGCAAAAGTGGTTTCCTGCACCAACACAAGTGCAAAAAGTGGTTTTTCAACACTAACACAAGTGTGAAAAGTGGTTTTCAACACTAACACAAGTGCGAAAAGTGGTTTTTCAACACTAACACAAGTGCGAAAAGTGTTTTTTCCACACTAATACAAGTGCAAAAGTGGTTTCCTGCACCAACACAAGTGCGAAAAGTGGGTTTTCAACACTAACAGAAGTGCAAAAAGTGGTTTTTCAACACTAACACATGTGCGAAAAGTGGTTTTTCAACACTAACACAAGTGCGAAAAGTGTTTTTCCACACTAATACAAGTGCAAAAGTGGTTTCCTGCACCAACACAAGTGCGAAAAGTGGTTTTTCAACACTAACACGAGTGCGAAATGTGGTTTTTCAACACTAACACAAGTGCGAAAAGTGGTTTTTCAACACTATCACAAGTGCGAAAAGTGTTTTTTCCACACTAATACAAGTGCAAAAGTGGTTTCCTGCACCAACACAAGTGTGAAAAGTAGTTTTTCAACACTAACACAAGTGCGAAAAGTGGTTTTTCAACACTAACACAAGTGCGAAAAGTGTTTTTTCCACACTAATACAAGTGCAAAAGTGGTTTCCTGCACCAACACAAGTGCGAAAAGTGGTTTTTCAACACTAACACAAGTGCGAAAAGTGGTTTTTCAACACTAACATAAGTGCGAAAAGTGTTTTTTCCACACTAATACAAGTGCAAAAGTGGTTTCCTGCACCAACACAAGTGCGAAAAGTGGTTTTTCAACACTAACACAAGTGCGAAAAGTGGTTTTTCAACACTAACACAAGTGCAAAAAGTGGTTTTTCAACACTAACACAAGTGCGGAAAGTGTTTTTTCCACACTAATACAATGGCAAAAGTGGTTTCCTGCAACAACACAAGTGCGAAAAGTGGTTTTTCAGCACTAACAGAAGTGCGAAAAGTGGTTTTTCAACACTAACACAAGTTCGAAAAGTGTTTTTTCCACACTAATACAAGTGCAAAAGTGGTTTCCTGCACCAACACAAGTGCGAAAAGTGGTTTTTCAACACTAACACAAGTGCGAAAAGTGGTTTTTCAACACTAACACAAGTGCGAAAAGTGGTTTTTCAACACTAACACAAGTTCGAAAAGTGTTTTTTCCACACTAATACAAGTGCAAAAGTGGTTTCCTGCACCAACACAAGTGCGAAAAGTGGTTTTTCAACACTAACACAAGTGCAAAAAGTGGTTTTTCAACACTAACACAAGTGCGAAAAGTGTTTTTTCCACACTAATACAAGTGCAATAGTGGTTTCCTGCACCAACACAAGTGCGAAAAGTGGTTTTTCAACACTAACACAAGTGCGAAAAGTGGTTTTTCAACACTAACACAAGTGCAAAAAGTGGTTTTTCAACACTAACACAAGTGCGAAAAGTGTTTTTTCCACACTAATACAAGTGCAAAAGTGGTTTCCTGCACCAACACAAGTGCGAAAAGTGGTTTTTCAACACTAACACAAGTGCGAAAAGTGGTTTTTCAACACTAACACAAGTGCGAAAAGTGGTTTTTCAACACTAACACAAGTGCGAAAAGTGGTTTTTCAACACTAACACAAGTGCAAAAAGTGGTTTTTCCACACTAATACAAGTGCAAAAGTGGTTTCCTGCACCAACACAAGTGTGAAAAGTAGTTTTTCAACACTAACACAAGTGCGAAAAGTGGTTTTTCAACACTAACACAAGTGCGAAAAGTGTTTTTTCCACACTAATACAAGTGCAAAAGTGGTTTCCTTCACCAACACAAGTGCGAAAAGTGGTTTTTCAACACTAACACAAGTGCGAAAAGTGGTTTTTCAACACTAACACAAGTGCGAAAAGTGTTTTTTCCACACTAATACAAGTGCAAAAGTGGTTTCCGGCACCAACACAAGTGCAAAAAGTGGTTTTTCAACACTAACACAAGTGCGAAAAGTGGTTTTTCAACACTAACACAAGTGCAAAAAGTGGTTTTTCAACACTAACACAAGTGCGGAAAGTGTTTTTTCCACACTAATACAAGTGCAAAAGTGGTTTCCTGCACCAACACAAGTGCGAAAAGTGGTTTTTCAACACGAACACAAGTGCGAAAAGTGGTTTTTCAACACTAACACAAGTGCGAAAAGTGTTTTTTCCACACTAATACAAGTGCAAAAGTGGTTTCCTGCACCAACACAAGTGCGAAAAGTGGTTTTTCAACACTAACACAAGTGCGAATAGTGGTTTTTCAACACTAACACAAGTGCGAAAAGTGGTTTTTCAACACTAACACAAGTGCGGAAAGTGTTTTTTCCACACTAATACAAGTGCAAAAGTGGTTTCCTCCACCAACACAAGTGCGAAAAGTGGTTTTTCAACACTAACACAAGTGTGAAAAGTGGTTTTTCAACACTAACACAAGTGCGAAAAGTGGTTTTTCAACACTATCACAAGTGCAAAAAGTGTTTTTTCCACACTAATACAAGTGCAAAAGTGGTTTCCTGCACCAACAAAAGTGTGAAAAGTGGTTTTTCAACACTAACACAAGTGCGAAAAGTGGTTTTTCAACACTAACACAAGTGCGAAAAGTGGTTTTTCAACACTATCACAAGTGCAAAAAGTGTTTTTTCCACACTAATACAAGTGCAAAAGTGGTTTCCTGCACCAACACAAGTGCGAAAAGTGGTTTTTGCAACACTAACACAAGTGCGAAATGTGGTTTTTCAACACTAACACAAGTGCAAAAAGTGGTTTTTCAACACTAACACAAGTGCGAAAAGTGTTTTTTCCACACTAATACAAGTGCAAAAGTGGTTTCCTGCACCAACACAAGTGCAAAAAGTGGTTTTTCAACACTAACACAAGTGTGAAAAGTGGTTTTCAACACTAACACAAGTGCGAAAAGTGGTTTTTCAACACTAACACAAGTGCGAAAAGTGTTTTTTCCACACTAATACAAGTGCAAAAGTGGTTTCCTGCACCAACACAAGTGCGAAAAGTGGTTTTTCAACACTAACACAAGTGCGAATAGTGGTTTTTCAACACTAACACAAGTGCGAAAAGTGGTTTTTCAACACTAACACAAGTGCGGAAAGTGTTTTTTCCACACTAATACAAGTGCAAAAGTGGTTTCCTCCACCAACACAAGTGCGAAAAGTGGTTTTTCAACACTAACACAAGTGTGAAAAGTGGTTTTTCAACACTAACACAAGTGCGAAAAGTGGTTTTTCAACACTATCACAAGTGCAAAAAGTGTTTTTTCCACACTAATACAAGTGCAAAAGTGGTTTCCTGCACCAACAAAAGTGTGAAAAGTGGTTTTTCAACACTAACACAAGTGCGAAAAGTGGTTTTTCAACACTAACACAAGTGCGAAAAGTGGTTTTTCAACACTATCACAAGTGCAAAAAGTGTTTTTTCCACACTAATACAAGTGCAAAAGTGGTTTCCTGCACCAACACAAGTGCGAAAAGTGGTTTTTGCAACACTAACACAAGTGCGAAATGTGGTTTTTCAACACTAACACAAGTGCAAAAAGTGGTTTTTCAACACTAACACAAGTGCGAAAAGTGTTTTTTCCACACTAATACAAGTGCAAAAGTGGTTTCCTGCACCAACACAAGTGCAAAAAGTGGTTTTTCAACACTAACACAAGTGTGAAAAGTGGTTTTCAACACTAACACAAGTGCGAAAAGTGGTTTTTCAACACTAACACAAGTGCGAAAAGTGTTTTTTCCACACTAATACAAGTGCAAAAGTGGTTTCCTGCACCAACACAAGTGCGAAAAGTGGGTTTTCAACACTAACAGAAGTGCAAAAAGTGGTTTTTCAACACTAACACATGTGCGAAAAGTGGTTTTTCAACACTAACACAAGTGCGAAAAGTGTTTTTCCACACTAATACAAGTGCAAAAGTGGTTTCCTGCACCAACACAAGTGCGAAAAGTGGTTTTTCAACACTAACACGAGTGCGAAATGTGGTTTTTCAACACTAACACAAGTGCGAAAAGTGGTTTTTCAACACTATCACAAGTGCGAAAAGTGTTTTTTCCACACTAATACAAGTGCAAAAGTGGTTTCCTGCACCAACACAAGTGTGAAAAGTAGTTTTTCAACACTAACACAAGTGCGAAAAGTGGTTTTTCAACACTAACACAAGTGCGAAAAGTGTTTTTTCCACACTAATACAAGTGCAAAAGTGGTTTCCTGCACCAACACAAGTGCGAAAAGTGGTTTTTCAACACTAACACAAGTGCGAAAAGTGGTTTTTCAACACTAACATAAGTGCGAAAAGTGTTTTTTCCACACTAATACAAGTGCAAAAGTGGTTTCCTGCACCAACACAAGTGCGAAAAGTGGTTTTTCAACACTAACACAAGTGCGAAAAGTGGTTTTTCAACACTAACACAAGTGCAAAAAGTGGTTTTTCAACACTAACACAAGTGCGGAAAGTGTTTTTTCCACACTAATACAATGGCAAAAGTGGTTTCCTGCAACAACACAAGTGCGAAAAGTGGTTTTTCAGCACTAACAGAAGTGCGAAAAGTGGTTTTTCAACACTAACACAAGTTCGAAAAGTGTTTTTTCCACACTAATACAAGTGCAAAAGTGGTTTCCTGCACCAACACAAGTGCGAAAAGTGGTTTTTCAACACTAACACAAGTGCGAAAAGTGGTTTTTCAACACTAACACAAGTGCGAAAAGTGGTTTTTCAACACTAACACAAGTTCGAAAAGTGTTTTTTCCACACTAATACAAGTGCAAAAGTGGTTTCCTGCACCAACACAAGTGCGAAAAGTGGTTTTTCAACACTAACACAAGTGCAAAAAGTGGTTTTTCAACACTAACACAAGTGCGAAAAGTGTTTTTTCCACACTAATACAAGTGCAATAGTGGTTTCCTGCACCAACACAAGTGCGAAAAGTGGTTTTTCAACACTAACACAAGTGCGAAAAGTGGTTTTTCAACACTAACACAAGTGCAAAAAGTGGTTTTTCAACACTAACACAAGTGCGAAAAGTGTTTTTTCCACACTAATACAAGTGCAAAAGTGGTTTCCTGCACCAACACAAGTGCGAAAAGTGGTTTTTCAACACTAACACAAGTGCGAAAAGTGGTTTTTCAACACTAACACAAGTGCGAAAAGTGGTTTTTCAACACTAACACAAGTGCGAAAAGTGGTTTTTCAACACTAACACAAGTGCAAAAAGTGGTTTTTCCACACTAATACAAGTGCAAAAGTGGTTTCCTGCACCAACACAAGTGTGAAAAGTAGTTTTTCAACACTAACACAAGTGCGAAAAGTGGTTTTTCAACACTAACACAAGTGCGAAAAGTGTTTTTTCCACACTAATACAAGTGCAAAAGTGGTTTCCTTCACCAACACAAGTGCGAAAAGTGGTTTTTCAACACTAACACAAGTGCGAAAAGTGGTTTTTCAACACTAACACAAGTGCGAAAAGTGTTTTTTCCACACTAATACAAGTGCAAAAGTGGTTTCCGGCACCAACACAAGTGCAAAAAGTGGTTTTTCAACACTAACACAAGTGCGAAAAGTGGTTTTTCAACACTAACACAAGTGCAAAAAGTGGTTTTTCAACACTAACACAAGTGCGGAAAGTGTTTTTTCCACACTAATACAAGTGCAAAAGTGGTTTCCTGCACCAACACAAGTGCGAAAAGTGGTTTTTCAACACGAACACAAGTGCGAAAAGTGGTTTTTCAACACTAACACAAGTGCGAAAAGTGTTTTTTCCACACTAATACAAGTGCAAAAGTGGTTTCCTGCACCAACACAAGTGCGAAAAGTGGTTTTTCAACACTAACACAAGTGCGAATAGTGGTTTTTCAACACTAACACAAGTGCGAAAAGTGGTTTTTCAACACTAACACAAGTGCGGAAAGTGTTTTTTCCACACTAATACAAGTGCAAAAGTGGTTTCCTCCACCAACACAAGTGCGAAAAGTGGTTTTTCAACACTAACACAAGTGTGAAAAGTGGTTTTTCAACACTAACACAAGTGCGAAAAGTGGTTTTTCAACACTATCACAAGTGCAAAAAGTGTTTTTTCCACACTAATACAAGTGCAAAAGTGGTTTCCTGCACCAACAAAAGTGTGAAAAGTGGTTTTTCAACACTAACACAAGTGCGAAAAGTGGTTTTTCAACACTAACACAAGTGCGAAAAGTGGTTTTTCAACACTATCACAAGTGCAAAAAGTGTTTTTTCCACACTAATACAAGTGCAAAAGTGGTTTCCTGCACCAACACAAGTGCGAAAAGTGGTTTTTGCAACACTAACACAAGTGCGAAATGTGGTTTTTCAACACTAACACAAGTGCAAAAAGTGGTTTTTCAACACTAACACAAGTGCGAAAAGTGTTTTTTCCACACTAATACAAGTGCAAAAGTGGTTTCCTGCACCAACACAAGTGCAAAAAGTGGTTTTTCAACACTAACACAAGTGTGAAAAGTGGTTTTCAACACTAACACAAGTGCGAAAAGTGGTTTTTCAACACTAACACAAGTGCGAAAAGTGTTTTTTCCACACTAATACAAGTGCAAAAGTGGTTTCCTGCACCAACACAAGTGCGAAAAGTGGTTTTTCAACACTAACAGAAGTGCAAAAAGTGGTTTTTCAACACTAAGACATGTGCGAAAAGTGGTTTTTCAACACTAACACAAGTGCGAAAAGTGTTTTTCCACACTAATACAAGTGCAAAAGTGGTTTCCTGCACCAACACAAGTGCGAAAAGTGGTTTTTCAACACTAACACAAGTGCGAAATGTGGTTTTTCAACACTAACACAAGTGCGAAAAGTGGTTTTTCAACACTATCACAAGTGCGAAAAGTGTTTTTTCCACACTAATACAAGTGCAAAAGTGGTTTCCTGCACCAACACAAGTGTGAAAAGTAGTTTTTCAACACTAACACAAGTGCGAAAAGTGGTTTTTCAACACTAACATAAGTGCGAAAAGTGTTTTTTCCACACTAATACAAGTGCAAAAGTGGTTTCCTGCACCAACACAAGTGCGAAAAGTGGTTTTTCAACACTAACACAAGTGCGAAAAGTGGTTTTTCAACACTAACACAAGTGCAAAAAGTGGTTTTTCAACACTAACACAAGTGCGGAAAGTGTTTTTTCCACACTAATACAATGGCAAAAGTGGTTTCCTGCAACTACACAAGTGCGAAAAGTGGTTTTTCAGCACTAACAGAAGTGCGAAAAGTGGTTTTTCAACACTAACACAAGTTCGAAAAGTGTTTTTTCCACACTAATACAAGTGCAAAAGTGGTTTCCTGCACCAACACAAGTGCGAAAAGTGGTTTTTCAACACTAACACAAGTGCGAAAAGTGGTTTTTCAACACTAACACAAGTGCGAAAAGTGGTTTTTCAACACTAACACAAGTTCGAAAAGTGTTTTTTCCACACTAATACAAGTGCAAAAGTGGTTTCCGGCACCAACACAAGTGCAAAAAGTGGTTTTTCAACACTAACACAAGTGCGAAAAGTGGTTTTTCAACACTAACACAAGTGCAAAAAGTGGTTTTTCAACACTAACACAAGTGCGGAAAGTGTTTTTTCCACACTAATACAAGTGCAAAAGTGGTTTCCTGCACCAACACAAGTGCGAAAAGTGGTTTTTCAACACGAACACAAGTGCGAAAAGTGGTTTTTCAACACTAACACAAGTGCGAAAAGTGTTTTTTCCACACTAATACAAGTGCAAAAGTGGTTTCCTGCACCAACACAAGTGCGAAAAGTGGTTTTTCAACACTAACACAAGTGCGAATAGTGGTTTTTCAACACTAACACAAGTGCGAAAAGTGGTTTTTCAACACTAACACAAGTGCGAAAAGTGTTTTTTCCACACTAATACAAGTGCAAAAGTGGTTTCCTGCACCAACACAAGTGTGAAAAGTAGTTTTTCAACACTAACACAAGTGCGAAAAGTGGTTTTTCAACACTAACACAAGTGCGAAAAGTGTTTTTTCCACACTAATACAAGTGCAAAAGTGGTTTCCTGCACCAACACAAGTGCGAAAAGTGGTTTTTCAACACTAACACAAGTGCGAAAAGTGGTTTTTCAACACTAACATAAGTGCGAAAAGTGTTTTTTCCACACTAATACAAGTGCAAAAGTGGTTTCCTGCACCAACACAAGTGCGAAAAGTGGTTTTTCAACACTAACACAAGTGCGAAAAGTGGTTTTTCAACACTAACACAAGTGCAAAAAGTGGTTTTTCAACACTAACACAAGTGCGGAAAGTGTTTTTTCCACACTAATACAATGGCAAAAGTGGTTTCCTGCAACTACACAAGTGCGAAAAGTGGTTTTTCAGCACTAACAGAAGTGCGAAAAGTGGTTTTTCAACACTAACACAAGTTCGAAAAGTGTTTTTTCCACACTAATACAAGTGCAAAAGTGGTTTCCTGCACCAACACAAGTGCGAAAAGTGGTTTTTCAACACTAACACAAGTGCGAAAAGTGGTTTTTCAACACTAACACAAGTGCGAAAAGTGGTTTTTCAACACTAACACAAGTTCGAAAAGTGTTTTTTCCACACTAATACAAGTGCAAAAGTGGTTTCCGGCACCAACACAAGTGCAAAAAGTGGTTTTTCAACACTAACACAAGTGCGAAAAGTGGTTTTTCAACACTAACACAAGTGCAAAAAGTGGTTTTTCAACACTAACACAAGTGCGGAAAGTGTTTTTTCCACACTAATACAAGTGCAAAAGTGGTTTCCTGCACCAACACAAGTGCGAAAAGTGGTTTTTCAACACGAACACAAGTGCGAAAAGTGGTTTTTCAACACTAACACAAGTGCGAAAAGTGTTTTTTCCACACTAATACAAGTGCAAAAGTGGTTTCCTGCACCAACACAAGTGCGAAAAGTGGTTTTTCAACACTAAGACACAAGTGCGAATAGTGGTTTTTCAACACTAACACAAGTGCGAAAAGTGGTTTTTCAACACTAACACAAGTGCGGAAAGTGTTTTTTCCACACTAATACAAGTGCAAAAGTGGTTTCCTCCACCAACACAAGTGCGAAAAGTGGTTTTTCAACACTAACACAAGTGTGAAAAGTGGTTTTTCAACACTAACACAAGTGCGAAAAGTGGTTTTTCAACACTATCACAAGTGCAAAAAGTGTTTTTTTCCACACTAATACAAGTGCAAAAGTGGTTTCCTGCACCAACAAAAGTGTGAAAAGTGGTTTTTCAACAACACAAGTGCGAAAAGTGGTTTTTCAACACTAACACAAGTGCGAAAAGTGGTTTTTCAACACTATCACAAGTGCAAAAAGTGTTTTTTCCACACTAATACAAGTGCAAAAGTGGTTTCCTGCACCAACACAAGTGCGAAAAGTGGTTTTTGCAACACTAACACAAGTGCGAAATGTGGTTTTTCAACACTAACACAAGTGCAAAAAGTGGTTTTTCAACACTAACACAAGTGCGAAAAGTGTTTTTTCCACACTAATACAAGTGCAAAAGTGGTTTCCTGCACCAACACAAGTGCAAAAAGTGGTTTTTCAACACTAACACAAGTGTGAAAAGTGGTTTTCAACACTAACACAAGTGCGAAAAGTGGTTTTTCAACACTAACACAAGTGCGAAAAGTGTTTTTTCCACACTAATACAAGTGCAAAAGTGGTTTCCTGCACCAACACAAGTGCGAAAAGTGGTTTTTCAACACTAACAGAAGTGCAAAAAGTGGTTTTTCAACACTAACACATGTGCGAAAAGTGGTTTTTCAACACTAACACAAGTGCGAAAAGTGTTTTTCCACACTAATACAAGTGCAAAAGTGGTTTCCTGCACCAACACAAGTGCGAAAAGTGGTTTTTCAACACTAACACGAGTGCGAAATGTGGTTTTTTCAACACTAACACAAGTGCGAAAAGTGGTTTTTCAACACTATCACAAGTGCGAAAAGTGTTTTTTCCACACTAATACAAGTGCAAAAGTGGTTTCCTGCACCAACACAAGTGTGAAAAGTAGTTTTTCAACACTAACACAAGTGCGAAAAGTGGTTTTTCAACACTAACACAAGTGCGAAAAGTGTTTTTTCCACACTAATACAAGTGCAAAAGTGGTTTCCTGCACCAACACAAGTGCGAAAAGTGGTTTTTCAACACTAACACAAGTGCGAAAAGTGGTTTTTCAACACTAACATAAGTGCGAAAAGTGTTTTTTCCACACTAATACAAGTGCAAAAGTGGTTTCCTGCACCAACACAAGTGCGAAAAGTGGTTTTTCAACACTAACACAAGTGCGAAAAGTGGTTTTTCAACACTAACACAAGTGCAAAAAGTGGTTTTTCAACACTAACACAAGTGCGGAAAGTGTTTTTTCCACACTAATACAATGGCAAAAGTGGTTTCCTGCAACAACACAAGTGCGAAAAGTGGTTTTTCAGCACTAACAGAAGTGCGAAAAGTGGTTTTTCAACACTAACACAAGTTCGAAAAGTGTTTTTTCCACACTAATACAAGTGCAAAAGTGGTTTCCTGCACCAACACAAGTGCGAAAAGTGGTTTTTCAACACTAACACAAGTGCGAAAAGTGGTTTTTCAACACTAACACAAGTGCGAAAAGTGGTTTTTCAACACTAACACAAGTTCGAAAAGTGTTTTTTCCACACTAATACAAGTGCAAAAGTGGTTTCCTGCACCAACACAAGTGCGAAAAGTGGTTTTTCAACACTAACACAAGTGCAAAAAGTGGTTTTTCAACACTAACACAAGTGCGAAAAGTGTTTTTTCCACACTAATACAAGTGCAATAGTGGTTTCCTGCACCAACACAAGTGCGAAAAGTGGTTTTTCAACACTAACACAAGTGCGAAAAGTGGTTTTTTCAACACTAACACAAGTGCAAAAAGTGGTTTTTCAACACTAACACAAGTGCGAAAAGTGTTTTTTCCACACTAATACAAGTGCAAAAGTGGTTTCCTGCACCAACACAAGTGCGAAAAGTGGTTTTTCAACACTAACACAAGTGCGAAAAGTGGTTTTTCAACACTAACACAAGTGCGAAAAGTGGTTTTTCAACACTAACACAAGTGCGAAAAGTGGTTTTTCAACACTAACACAAGTGCAAAAAGTGGTTTTTCCACACTAATACAAGTGCAAAAGTGGTTTCCTGCACCAACACAAGTGTGAAAAGTAGTTTTTCAACACTAACACAAGTGCGAAAAGTGGTTTTTCAACACTAACACAAGTGCGAAAAGTGTTTTTTCCACACTAATACAAGTGCAAAAGTGGTTTCCTGCACCAACACAAGTGCGAAAAGTGGTTTTTCAACACTAACACAAGTGCGAAAAGTGGTTTTTCAACACTAACACAAGTGCGAAAAGTGTTTTTTCCACACTAATACAAGTGCAAAAGTGGTTTCCTGCACCAACACAAGTGCAAAAAGTGGTTTTTCAACACTAACACAAGTGCGAAAAGTGGTTTTTCAACACTAACACAAGTGCAAAAAGTGGTTTTTCAACACTAACACAAGTGCGGAAAGTGTTTTTTCCACACTAATACAAGTGCAAAAGTGGTTTCCTGCACCAACACAAGTGCGAAAAGTGGTTTTTCAACACGACCACAAGTGCGAAAAGTGGTTTTTCAACACTAACACAAGTGCGAAAAGTGTTTTTTTCACACTAATACAAGTGCAAAAGTGGTTTCCTGCACCAACACAAGTGCGAAAAGTGGTTTTTCAACACTAACACAAGTGCGAATAGTGGTTTTTCAACACTAACACAAGTGCGAAAAGTGGTTTTTCAACACTAACACAAGTTCGAAAAGTGTTTTTCCACACTAATACAAGTGCAAAAGTGGTTTCCTGCACCAACACAAGTGCGAAAAGTGGTTTTTCAACACTAACACAAGTGCGAAAAGTGTTTTTTCCACACTAATACAAGTGCAAAAGTGGTTTCCTGCACCAACACAAGTGCGAAAAGTGTTTTTTCCACACTAATACAAGTGCAAAAGTGGTTTCCTGCACCAACACAAGTGCGAAAAGTGGTTTTTCAACACTAACACAAGTGCGAAAAGTGGTTTTTCAACACTAACACAAGTTCGAAAAGTGTTTTTTTCACACTAATACAAGTGCAAAAGTGGTTTCCTGCAGCAACACAAGTGCGAAAAGTGGTTTTTCAACACTAACACAAGTGTGAAAAGTGGTTTTTCAACACTAACACAAGTGCGAAAAGTGGTTTTTCAACACTAACACAAGTTCGAAAAGTGTTTTTTCAACACTAATACAAGTGCAAAAGTGGTTTCCTGCACCAACACAAGTGCGAAAAGTGGTTTTTCAACACTAACACACGTGCGAAAAGTGGTTTTTCAACACTAACACAAGTTCGAAAAGTGTTTTTTCCACACTAATACAAGTGCAAAAGTGGTTTCCTGCACCAACACAAGTCCGAAAAGTGGTTTTTCAACACTAACACAAGTGCGAAAAGTGGTTTTTCAACACTAACACAAGTTCGAAAAGTGTTTTTCCACACTAATACAAGTGCAAAAGTGGTTTCCTGCACCAACACAAGTGCGAAAAGTGGTTTTTCAACACTAACACAAGTGCGAAAAGTGTTTTTTCCACACTAATACAAGTGCAAAAGTGGTTTCCTGCACCAACACAAGTGCGAAAAGTGGTTTTTCAACACTAACAGAAGTGCGAAAAGTGGTTTTTCAACACTAACACATGTGCGAAAAGTGGTTTTTCAACACTAACACAAGTGCGAAAAGTGTTTTTCCACACTAATACAAGTGCAAAAGTGGTTTCCTGCACCAACACAAGTGCGAAAAGTGGTTTTTCAACACTAACACAAGTGCGAAATGTGGTTTTTCAACACTAACACAAGTGCGAAAAGTGGTTTTTCAACACTATCACAAGTGCGAAAAGTGTTTTTTCCACACTAATACAAGTGCAAAAGTGGTTTCCTGCACCAACACAAGTGTGAAAAGTAGTTTTTCAACACTAACACAAGTGCGAAAAGTGGTTTTTCAACACTAACACAAGTGCGAAAAGTGTTTTTTCCACACTAATACAAGTGCAAAAGTGGTTTCCTGCACCAACACAAGTGCGAAAAGTGGTTTTTCAACACTAACACAAGTGCGGAAAGTGGTTTTTCAACACTAACATAAGTGCGAAAAGTGTTTTTTCCACACTAATACAAGTGCAAAAGTGGTTTCCTGCACCAACACAAGTGCGAAAAGTGGTTTTTCAACACTAACACAAGTGCGAAAAGTGGTTTTTCAACACTAACACAAGTGCAAAAAGTGGTTTTTCAACACTAACACAAGTGCGGAAAGTGTTTTTTCCACACTAATACAATGGCAAAAGTGGTTTCCTGCAACAACACAAGTGCGAAAAGTGGTTTTTCAGCACTAACAGAAGTGCGAAAAGTGGTTTTTCAACACTAACACAAGTTCGAAAAGTGTTTTTTCCACACTAATACAAGTGCAAAAGTGGTTTCCTGCACCAACACAAGTGCGAAAAGTGGTTTTTCAACACTAACACAAGTGCGAAAAGTGGTTTTTCAACACTAACACAAGTGCGAAAAGTGGTTTTTCAACACTAACACAAGTTCGAAAAGTGTTTTTTTCCACACTAATACAAGTGCAAAAGTGGTTTCCTGCACCAACACAAGTGCGAAAAGTGGTTTTTCAACACTAACACAAGTGCAAAAAGTGGTTTTTCAACACTAACACAAGTGCGAAAAGTGTTTTTTCCACACTAATACAAGTGCAATAGTGGTTTCCTGCACCAACACAAGTGCGAAAAGTGGTTTTTCAACACTAACACAAGTGCGAAAAGTGGTTTTTCAACACTAACACAAGTGCAAAAAGTGGTTTTTCAACACTAACACAAGTGCGAAAAGTGTTTTTTCCACACTAATACAAGTGCAAAAGTGGTTTCCTGCACCAACACAAGTGCGAAAAGTGGTTTTTCAACACTAACACAAGTGCGAAAAGTGGTTTTTCAACACTAACACAAGTGCGAAAAGTGGTTTTTCAACACTAACACAAGTGCGAAAAGTGGTTTTTCAACACTAACACAAGTGCAAAAAGTGGTTTTTCCACACTAATACAAGTGCAAAAGTGGTTTCCTGCACCAACACAAGTGTGAAAAGTAGTTTTTCAACACTAACACAAGTGCGAAAAGTAGTTTTTCAACACTAACACAAGTGCGAAAAGTGTTTTTTCCACACTAATACAAGTGCAAAAGTGGTTTCCTTCACCAACACAAGTGCGAAAAGTGGTTTTTCAACACTAACACAAGTGCGAAAAGTGGTTTTTCAACACTAACACAAGTGCGAAAAGTGTTTTTTCCACACTAATACAAGTGCAAAAGTGGTTTCCGGCACCAACACAAGTGCAAAAAGTGTTTTTCAACACTAACACAAGTGCGAAAAGTGGTTTTTCAACACTAACACAAGTGCAAAAAGTGGTTTTTCAACACTAACACAAGTGCGGAAAGTGTTTTTTCCACACTAATACAAGTGCAAAAGTGGTTTCCTGCACCAACACAAGTGCGAAAAGTGGTTTTTCAACACGAACACAAGTGCGAAAAGTGGTTTTTCAACACTAACACAAGTGCGAAAAGTGTTTTTTCCACACTAATACAAGTGCAAAAGTGGTTTCCTGCACCAACACAAGTGCGAAAAGTGGTTTTTCAACACTAACACAAGTGCGAATAGTGGTTTTTCAACACTAACACAAGTGCGAAAAGTGGTTTTTCAACACTAACACAAGTGCGGAAAGTGTTTTTTCCACACTAATACAAGTGCAAAAGTGGTTTCCTCCACCAACACAAGTGCGAAAAGTGGTTTTTCAACACTAACACAAGTGTGAAAAGTGGTTTTTCAACACTAACACAAGTGCGAAAAGTGGTTTTTCAACACTATCACAAGTGCAAAAAGTGTTTTTTCCACACTAATACAAGTGCAAAAGTGGTTTCCTGCACCAACAAAAGTGTGAAAAGTGGTTTTTCAACACTAACACAAGTGCGAAAAGTGGTTTTTCAACACTAACACAAGTGCGAAAAGTGGTTTTTCAACACTATCACAAGTGCAAAAAGTGTTTTTTCCACACTAATACAAGTGCAAAAGTGGTTTCCTGCACCAACACAAGTGCGAAAAGTGGTTTTTGCAACACTAACACAAGTGCGAAATGTGGTTTTTCAACACTAACACAAGTGCAAAAAGTGGTTTTTCAACACTAACACAAGTGCGAAAAGTGTTTTTTCCACACTAATACAAGTGCAAAAGTGGTTTCCTGCACCAACACAAGTGCAAAAAGTGGTTTTTCAACACTAACACAAGTGTGAAAAGTGGTTTTCAACACTAACACAAGTGCGAAAAGTGGTTTTTCAACACTAACACAAGTGCGAAAAGTGTTTTTTCCACACTAATACAAGTGCAAAAGTGGTTTCCTGCACCAACACAAGTGCGAAAAGTGGTTTTTCAACACTAACAGAAGTGCAAAAAGTGGTTTTTCAACACTAACACATGTGCGAAAAGTGGTTTTTCAACACTAACACAAGTGCGAAAAGTGTTTTTCCACACTAATACAAGTGCAAAAGTGGTTTCCTGCACCAACACAAGTGCGAAAAGTGGTTTTTCAACACTAACACAAGTGCGAAATGTGGTTTTTCAACACTAACACAAGTGCGAAAAGTGGTTTTTCAACACTATCACAAGTGCGAAAAGTGTTTTTTCCACACTAATACAAGTGCAAAAGTGGTTTCCTGCACCAACACAAGTGTGAAAAGTAGTTTTTCAAC